>NC_056751.1:444136034-444386291 GCF_019279795.1 Protopterus annectens
AATGTTCAGATCAAAAGGATACCAGCATACTTAACTCAACTAAAAGACTATAAAGAATATATACTTTCAGAAGTAAAACATTTTTAGACATAAATAATACTCCTGAAGTCTCCATTGTTTATGTTTGGGATGCCTTAAAATCATATCTATATGGACAAAGTATCAGATGGTATAATAATAAAAGGAAATCTTGGGATAAGGAATTGTTAGATATTCAAAGTAAATTAGACTCCTATAAACATAATAATAAAGAAAATATTATAGACAAGAAAGTTATTGAAGAAATAAACAAACTAAATGAGAAATACAAAGAAATTTTAACTCATAAAGTTAAAATAACTTTAGAGAAATACAAGTTTTTGTCTTATTCAATAAGCCCCAAATACTTACATAGACTTAAAAATAAAACAAAAAGGTTGAATAAACAAAACCATATCAAAGAAATCTTTTCTCTAAGGAAAAAGAAGAATGTTTCTAGTATACCAGAAATACTAGAAGAATTTAGAAATCACTTTCACAAAATTAACCATAATAACATTAACATGGAACCTAAAGATAAAATAAAGGAGTTTATAACCACAAACATGAATAAAAAGCTTAATAAACAACAGATTAAACTATTGGACAAAAGTATTTCATATACAGAGGTTATCACACAAATAAATTAGCTTAAATCAAACAAAGCACCGGGTAATGATGGTATTATACCAGAGATATATAAAATCCTTTCTAAAAGTACATATTCATTAATACATAAGGTTTTTATTTTGGCCCAAACTGAGTTAATAACCCCCCATCTTGGCAATATACATTTATTTCGCCAATTTTAAAACCTAATAAAGATCCAACTAGATGTTCTTCATATCGGCCCATCTCATTACTTAATGTTGATTATAAAATGTTTATGAGTATCTTTGCTGATAGATTGAAGACAATCATTCCCGGCATTATAGATATAGATCAGACAGGCTTCATTGTAAATAGAAATACTTTTGATAATATAAGAAGAGCTTTAACATTAATAGATTTTGCAAAAGGAAAAAGAAAGATTTAATACTTATTAGTCTTGATATAAGTTCAGCATTTGATTCGGTAAGTTGGGACTATCTGTTTACCTTAATGAAGTGCACAAACTTCTCAGATGCATTTGTAAATCTAATTGAGCATTTATACAAAGGAACTTTGGCTTATATTAAGGTAGGAACATATGTTTCACAAAAAATACCCATTCTTAAAGGTACAAAACAAGGATGTCCACTTTCTCCACTATTATTCACTTTAGTAATGGAGCCTTGGGCTAATTTGATCAGAAACAGTACTGACATAGAGGGTTTTGAAATAGATAAAAATACAACATCCAAAATTCAACTTTTTGCAGATGATGTTCTAATTACATCAGCAGGATCTAATTCTTCTATGCAGTCTCTATTTGATAACATGATGAATTTTAAAAGTATTTCTGGTTTAATATTCAATGAAGAAAAAACTAAAATACTACCTATATATACACGAAAAAATATTCTCATTAGTGATTTTACTAAATATGTACCCAGTTCAGGTCAGATAACGTATTTAGGTATAATACTATCTAAAGATATTAAATCTATTATATATAATAATTATAATACCTGTTTTCTTAATATACAAAATCTTTTTAATACCTGGAATAATATGTTTTTTACTATGGAGGAGAGAGTTACAATTATTAAAATGATAATATTCCCCAAGATTTTATACTTAATACAATCAATAATACTTCCACCTACAAAAATAATTATCAAGAAACTGAATACACTAATGTTAAATTTCCTATGGGCACCTAATAGACCTAGGATTGCATTAAAGAAACATACTAATAGCTGGTCTCAAGGGGGTATTTCTTTTCCAGACTTTAATTTATATACTATCTCTTCTATTGTAAAAGTTATTACTTTATTAATAGATCAGTCATATGTCGCAAAATGGAAAGATTATTGGGAGCTAATTAGTATGCACTTCATGAAAATCTCCTTAACACATAAAAATATGATTGTAAATAACTCCATGTTATGGTTACTAAAGGAATTTTGTACTTCACCTATTACACCTAAACATATGGTTCGTTACCCATTAAATATTATTATTAGTTATTGTAACTTTATATTCATGCACCCTAAGTATAGGGAATGGAATTTTATTATATTCCCTATAATGTATACTCAGGGTATGCTTTTGTCATCTACTTCTGAAGGAACTCATTTAGCTATAGATAATGATCTAAAGTACTGGTATCAGTTGATATCTGATAATAAAGTTAAAAATCTAGATTTTTAAAACAAGAATTTGATCTAAGAGAAACTTGCTGGTTAGAGGTTCAGACCTTTAGACAACATCTCATTAATAAAATAGATCTAATGTCTATAACAGTTAAAGAATCTATTCCAACACTGATTGATTACTTGATATTAAATTTACAACATAAAGTTTCTGATAAAGGTAAACTTTCATACATACATAAAATTATCAGACAAGAAACTTTTTACAGTGTAGATTCATACTGGAATTATTTCACTTCTATTAATGGGGACCCACCAAATCAACAAGATAAACAATATATATTGGAATCTGCTTATAGAACTATGTCTTCCATTGTCTGGAGACTTTATACATGGAAAGTTTTACATAGATCTTTTTATACACCTTTGATGATGAATAAAATAAATAATAACGATAATCTATGTAAGAGATGTAATGTAGAAATTAATGCTGACTGGGCTCATATGTTTTATGACTGTATAAAATTGAAAGAATACTGGAAGTCAATTAATAAATTTTTGCAGGCTCTTTTTACAGATAATTTCATTATTTCTAAATCTCTTATATTATTCAACACACCTGTACCTCAAAGTATTAAAAAGGTCAAGCTTCCCTTGTTATGGTCTATTCTAGCAGTGGCTAGGAAAATAATAACTTGAAATTGGATTTCAGATACACCTCCTTCGTTCAATGAATTTAAAAATGTTATGAATATAGTGTGCCATATGGAAATAAACACAATTAGGACAAGAACAAATAGAAAAACATCTTATTATATTGTATGGGATAATTTACAAAATTTGTTAAAAAAATTTTAATTTCAATAGCATGGTATTTTAGTTTAATTAATTGATCTGATTGTAGTGGATGTCTTTGTAAATACTTTAGTTGTTTTGTTGAATGTTATAATAATACCTATTTTTAATTACTTGTATAAAATTGTTATGATATTTCTCTTATATGTTAAAACAATAAACCTGTTTTAAAAAAAAAAGAATGTTTGTGGTCTGCACTATTGTGGCAGGACAGGTAGCTTGCATCATTCTAAGTTGGCAGTTGCTGATTGAAGGCTTAGTGTCTGTTATTCTAAAAGTGCCTTAGATCTGGTTTAAGCACTTTTACATTAAAAAGGTTTAAGGGCTGCACTCTTGTGAGCGGAGAGGGTCGATTCTGCCCTTCTGAGCTGGGAATTTCTGGTTAAAGGCTTATTGTGCCTGCTTATTTGAACAGTTATTTTCTGAAATTGGTGCACCTTTTTTGCTGTAGCATAGACTAGATTCAGACCTGCTGGATCTAGCTTTGTTTGTATAACTTGAGCAATAATCCAGACCATCTTTTTTTGGAGAAGGTTCACCCTGCACCCTAGTGGCGGCTTATTTGAACATTGTTTTCTGAAATTGGTAAACCTTGTTTTCTGTAGCATAGACTAGATTCAGACCTGCTGGATCTAGCTTTGTTTGTATAACTTGAGCACTAATCCAGACCATCTTTTCTTGGAGAAGGTTCCCCTGCACACTAGTAGCTGGAGTGTCCTGCTGGAGCTTGTCTGATTGAAGACTCCTGGAACAGGGCTCATTTTATAGCTTTTTATTGGTTAATTTGTTTAAATCAATTTGCTTGATTGCTACTGTTATATTAAAAAATGTTCTAGCCTTTCCTGTTACTAGAGTAGTCCAGATACAGGTTTTCTCTATTCAGGACTGTATTGTAGTTTCTGAGTTCTCTAGACCTTTTATGTGTTAGAGGGAAGTCTCTCACTTATCAGTGGGAGTGGGAGTGGTAAGCACTAGGTTGTCTATGTACCACAAGAGGAGTGGTTTCTAGCTCCCTTTCAACTTTCTGCTTTAAAAGTCTGTGTTTGCATGGGTTTGTGCGCTGCAGAGTGCCACTAAGCTAGGGTAAACAATTACTGGAGCCAGAAAGTCTGATTTTCAATTTTTTCCTTAGATCTTGCTAGTTCTCTTCTCTCTTGCATTTAACTAGCTTATTCACCTAGCACTTCATCTGGTTGCTTGTTGCAATTATTGTAGCACACAAGTGCTAACAGCACTAAATGTCTTATAAGGAAACCGCTCCAGTACTTAATAATTACCATCCCTCCTGACGTGTCTAAAGGTCAGTTCCCTGTGCTTTCTCCTATTAACCTGGTGAACTTGGGCATTCTGAGGCAGTGTAGCAACTGCCTCATGTACACAGACAACCCTCTCCTCTTACCTCCCAACAGTCAGACTTGTGAGAGATGCACTTATATATCCAAACTGGAAGACATGCACTCTCCAGCCAAGACCGCAATAGGTGGTCAAGAGGAGAATGTCAACACCTGCACCACAACACATGGAACACACAGCCCTCCTGAACACCCACCATCACAGCTCACATAAAAACACAAACCACACACTGACCTTCATGTAGGCTTTCAATAGAAGTCTACCCAAGCAGCAGAGCCCTCCAAATCAGAAACGCACTCGACCACCACAACACAGCACAAATCACAAGTCACATAGCTCACCTACACAGTGTACACCTCAACTTAAGCTCCTAAGGCAAAACAGCTTGCCCAATACACTAATTATAGATGACTTGATATTGAGGCACACAGATGTCCCACTCACTAAGTTGAATAAGGAGAAGGTAACAGTCAGATGTCTGTTGGGTACCAGGTTCTGACACACAAGACATACTCAGGTCACACCACAAATATAAGTATGACTCTGTTATTGTCCATGTGGGTGTGAATGACTTGAGATGTACCTCCCTGGACTACATGAAAAGAGAAATGGAGGAGCTCTTGGATTATGTAGCCCAGGAAGGTATGATCCTAGCCCTGAGGAACATCCTACGGTTGTCCAGAATGATACAGTAGTACAAGCAGAAAATAATTGACTTCAACAATTGGCTAAGTTTCTGGTGTCATTCTAAGGGGATCCAGTATCTGCCTGCTTGGGATGACATGATTGGCAGACCTCGATGCTTTGCCAGAGATTGGCTGCATCTGTCACCGCTAGGTTTCTGGATATGGGCTAAGGCTCTTGCCACCCCCATAGTGCCTTTTTTAGGTGGTGTTCCAAAGACCAAATTACCACCATAACAGCTATAAATAAATGCAATCTGAGGGTCATGCTGCTCAGTGCTAGAAGTCTAAATCTCAAGATACACTCAATCGAAGCACTCCTCAAAATGGAAAACATTGACATTTGTGCTGTAACTGAGACCTGATTTAAAGCAGCAGAAAGCACCCCTGTGCTGCCAGGCTATAACTCATTCCACACCTTTTGGCCCCATAAAATGGACCAAAGCTCCAAAGACAGTGGTGTCTCCATATTCATAAAAGATAGACAAACCTCCAGATTATTAGCCCAGCATAACGCATCAGAGATGCTTCAGGTACAACTAACAGTGGGTAAGACGGCAGTTCAAGTCATAACCTGCTATAAGCCCCCAACCATGTCCCAAGATTCTCATTCCATGTTCCTAACCACCCTGGAAACTTTTAGGATCCAACACAACAATGTCATACTGGGTGACTTCACCTACCCCTCCATCAACTGGGAAAAGTACTCATACACCAATACACTTGCCCAATACTTCCTGGAATTAATTGATTCCAATGTGCTGGACCAGCTCATTCTTATCCCCACTAGAGGAAACAACATCCTTGACCTGGTTATTATTAACATGGGCAACCATTGCTCAACACCAATAGTCAATTCCTCCCTGGTTAGATCTGACCACAAACTAATTACCATGGAAATCCACATCTCATCCACACCACCAGTAAAGGTAACCACCATGAAAAACTTCTCCAAAGCTGACTTAGGGCTCCTAAAATCAGAGGTGGCTATATTCATGGCACCCATGCAAATGAAAAATAGGTGCATGACCACCAAATCATACTCCAGTGCACTGTGCGAACACATACATAAGTGCATGGAACTAGCCATACCCAACAGAACCAAGATGCTCTCCTCCAAAAAAAGGAAGCCAATCTGGTGGTCCCCTGCCATTAACAAACTCTATAACAGAAGGAAGAAACTGTTGCTGAAAAAGGTGAAGTCCCAAGACTGGAAAAATTCCCTTATTAGCCTTAACAAAAAGTTGAGATTCCCTCATCAAAACCTCTAAAACTAGCTATGCAGACACTAAAAACAACTACAAAGCCATCTACGGTTATATCAAGAATCTCCATGGCAATACCGAGATTTTCTCTGAGTTACAGCACAATGGTATCTCCTATACTGAGCCAACAGATATTGTCAACATACTGGCCAACAGATTCATTGTCAACTTTACCCCCCCCCCCCCATAGGACTAATCATAATACCGGAAGAATGCCAGGCACCCAGCATTACTGCAGCACAAGTCAAAGCTGCATTTTCAAAGGCCAAGAATACAGCTTCCAAGGGACCTGACAGTATCCCTGGCTGTGTTCTACATGAACAACAAAGTGAACTGGCACCACACCTGTGTGCCCTGTTCAATCACAGCCTTACCTCAGGCTTTGTCTCTACAGAATGGCTCACTGCTGCAGTCATCCCTCTCCATAAAGGGGGAATGACTACAGACCCTGGGAATTATCACCCAATTAGCCTGATGAGTCCGATATGTAAGGCTGTGAAGCGCATCATCATGGACATAACAAGGATATAGGGACTCTCCAAACTCGGGATACCACACAATTTGGTTTTGTGAAGGCTAGATCATGCCTGCTCAACCTGGTTGACTTCTTTGAGTCAGTCACCAGAGCTGTGGATGAGGGCAAGGCAAGTTCATACAGCCTACCTTGATCTGGCCAAGGCCTTTGATACCATTCCCCACTCGAGCATTATTGATAGAATCACCAAACTAGGTATCAACCCCTATATCATTAGGTGGGTTGCAAAGTGGCGCCCAGATAGAACCCACAGTGTGAAAGTAGCAGACTCCAAGTCAGACTGCTGACCAGTCACGAGTAGAGTTCCACAGGGATCAGTCCTGGGTCTTCTCCTGTTTGGCATCAACTTCTCAGAAGTCCAGGCCAACACGGAGGGAATCTTGCTGACCAACTTTGCCGACGATTGCAAGCTGGGAGTTATTATTAACTCCCCAAGTGACGTAGACATCCTACAGAAAGGCCTCACTGAGACCAACGTCTAGTATCAAAACCATGGCTTAAGCTTAATGCCAAAAAATGTGTACTCATTCCCTTTGGGAAAAACTCAGTTCCTACTAATTACCACATTGATGGTAGCCCATTGAACACTGAAGACATTATAAGAGATCTGGAGACATAGGTTGACAGCAATCTCTCCTTTGACCGCCACATTTCCACTGTGGTAAGAAAGTCCTTCTATGTGGCACATCTCATTACCAAGGATTTTGCATCCAGGAAGAGAGAGGTCATCACCTCTCTCTACTCTTCCCTCATTAGGCCAATCATCAAGTGTAATGCCCCATTTGGTATGTACCTCACTAAACACCTGCAACAGCTGGAAAGGCCACAAAAGAACCTTAGGAAGAGGATCCTAGGCCTTAAAAACATGCCCTACATGGAAAGACTCAAAAAAATCCAGCTTTTTCTCTTTCCCATATTGTATATTAAGAGGCAATCTCTGCTTGACTTACAAAGCCATGTCTTATCCAGCCCTGTTAGAAATGTTACACCTAAAGAAATCTCAATCCCTCCACACCACATGCTCCAGGGACCTCAACCTAATTACCACAATCAACAGAACATGCTGGAGGGGCAGGTTCATAACCCAGAGACTTCTCCTGCTCTGGAATAGACTTCCTATACATGTCAAGCAAAGCACCTCAGTGGCCCTATTCCAGAGAAATCTTGATGAGTGAATGGGAAATAGAAAGTTCACCCCTGGGATCACTCCAGTGGCTCTACATGATAGAGGTACCAGTAACTAATGGTGGCATGATGCTAGGGCACTTTTATGGGCTAGCCTTGTAAAGACTCCAGGGTCATTGGCCTAGTATACACCTATGAACCTATGAGTGAGTACTGTCTCTTTAAGTGATCAGTATGTCTAATGTGTGAGTTGTGTGACCTGGGCTGGGTACTTACATTGTTATAAGGAGCTGCAGTGAAAGCATCTTGATGGTGTCACTCTGTGATACGTGTCCATGTTCCTCTTCAAAACTGTTATAGCCACTTATTTTACTGCCAGTCTGTCGATGTGGACCAAACTGAAGGCCAGTGTTAAACATTATGGTAATATGTCACATGCTGTGGTAACATACTGGCCAAAGGAAACACATTCATCTACAATCATACCAAAGTCAATTATAACAATGTCTATCTATACTGACCCTTCCCTAGGGTTTTAAGTTGTTGTGCTACATTGTATGGTAGTGGCAGATCTGCCTTTATTTGTTTATATTTGTTGCCAAATCATTGGGTTTACACTAGAGATAAGATTTCACTGACCCTTTTAGTCTCTCTCAGGGAGAGACAACAATACTCCACATTCACAATCACTTGCAAATGTAAATGCTTTTATCTTTCACCTCCATGGCATGAAAACATTAACAAAACTGGTGGCAATGTAAGGAGCACTGAGGCACTCCTTTGGACACTTCATCTTATGAACGAATTTCACCACATCACCCAACTGAGTTGTATTTGATAGGCTGGACAACACAAATATTAACCACAAGTTTATTAATTTTATTTATGATGTCTGCATTTAGTATATCATCACGTGCCATAGCAAGATTCAGGTAGGAATTCAGAATAGAAACCATATAATCCATGGCTGACTTGTCCTCTCAAGAGAAATAAACTTGTTATTCAAAAAAAAAAAAAAAAAAAAACATCTTGAAGAAGCAGATCACCTATATCCTTCTGAAATTTCTTCCATAATAGTGTGTTCATAAACCTTGTATAGGATATTTGTGAGGCAGATGGGCCTATACTTGCTGGGAATCAACTGAGGTTTGACAATTATGAATAGGGCTGATCTATATCTATATCCTTGGAATGTAGAACATTGAGAGAGGTTTATGTACTAGTAGGTGAAGGGGTTTGATATGATCCTCTTAACAATAAGAAATACATGGAAGAAGTCATCCATTTACATGATGTTTTTGATTTTAGCTAGGAATGCTTTGGTGTGATCATTAGATGTAATAAGGGGTGAAAGGAATCATCTCCGTGAGGCAGTGCAGTAATGCTGATGCTTCTTGGTCACTTAAAGTGGTAATAACAATTTTGGTAATGCTCTTGGATGTGTCTTGGATTTGAAAGTATATTTTAATACATTTTATTATTTTTCTAATAGGTGCATTACACACGAATGTTGCTTTTAATCTTCCCATTATAACTACAAAAGGTTTAACTGTTTCCTTCACACTTATTAGTAAGTCTAAGCTCATAGGAGGACTCTGTTTTGTGGCTAATTTTTAATAATTCTTTTTGAGCCTGACGGACTTTGTTTTTTAAGTAAAAAAATCAAAATAAATAAATAAAAGTACAGTAAATTACTCTATTTTATTTATTTATTACATTTGTTAGCCGGGTAGTGTCTGATTGGGCAAGAAGCCCGTTTTCAGTGGAGTTCTGGGCAGAAAAGGTCCACATGCAGTAACAAAGCGTTCAATAATAATAATTTTAGAAATACAATTATAATACAGTAGTCAGTACAGAATACAGATAACAGTGTAGACAAGTGTACTTTAAGCCCAGTTAATTGACCACAGCTGAATGCATTCATATTTGGCTGGCCAAAAGTCTGAAATGAACAAATAATGTTAATGGTAATCTCAGATGTTATGTTAAATGAGCACTATCAGTTTGTATACAGCACAACGGTAAGAAATGTTTGATTGGGCAGGTCCTTTTATCTCCTGTGGAAATGTATGATTCCACACCCTTACTTACATTTAAGAACTGGATCAAACTGAGGCAGGGAATAGAGAAGAGCAAGTAAGCCAGATTTGTTATGCCATTATTTCAGTGCATCCAAACTAACCCAATGTGAAATGCTGGTGCATAAAGCTTTATAACCAGTACCCCAGTGTGTGTGTGTGTCCAGTTGCTTTTCATCCGTGTTACCTGCATTTAAGACAAGTGGAATGGATACTATGCCAGAAAAGTAGATAAGGGTTGAGTTAATGACTCTCTACCAGAAACAGTGGGTCTGCCAGGAAGTTTAACATTTGTGAGTGTTTTTGGAAGAATTTTGAAGTATTTTTGCTTGGGATTACTAACATCTAACTCGCTTATCAATTTTGGGTCAACAATTCCTTTTTCCATTGATTAATTCAAAAATACATCAACATCATGTTTAAATGCAGTAGTAGTATGGACCATAAATCAGTTTACTTGTACTTGGGTTCTTCCAGTAGGCTAATTATGTTTTGACATCTCCCAGTCTAGGCTACCACATTCACTTTCAACATAATCTTAGCAGGTGCTTAATTAAGCTCTACTAATATATACTTTACTGTAATAAATAGTATACATGCAACATTATCACATTCTTATCATGTTGTGTGGTATATACATACATAATTTCAAAACAGTAAGTTTACAACATTATAACATCAAACAGTATATTACTAGCATTTGAATAGCCTTTTACAAGTCACAGTGACACCCTAGCCCCACCCCTGCCCATTTTATCATTGGTCATGAGACTGAGATAAGCCATCTACATTTGGATGTTTGGTGTTAGGCTGGTGTCTAATGGTAAAGTTAAAGGGTTATAATGATAAAACCTACCTGCCGAAATTGGGATTCACATTATGCTGCTTGTTTAGCTATTGCATATCAACAAAAATATTGCAGTTAAGTAACTACTCACATAATAATGAGGCACTCTCACTATATATATAAATATTTTGTCTCTAAACTTTACTTGGATTCCTTCTGTGGTAACAGATTTGTTGCTCCTCAGCCCCTAACTCCAGAAGTAGCAACATCAAACAATACTTAGTATGATTAAGAGTAAACAGATTTGCCAGTACCCCTTGTTCAAAGTTAGAGGTGACCAAGAATGCCTACGAACACAACATATTCTTCAGTTGGTTAAAATTCTCATCTACTACTATGGTGCACCTTACATGGATTTGAGCTTTAACTTTAGAAAAACCTCTCAAAGGTCAGACTATTGTAACAAAATTTGGAACCAACATACCTAGCAGATCTAACACTACTTTAACTTGAGACATGGTACTAAGTATCATCCATTTCCTGACGTCTTCTGTTTTTGTCTGTTTGGAGTCTAAGCACCCATTTCCAAATCACAGATACCAGTTATCTGATTTTGTTCTTTCATACAACACTTACATTTGGCATCATTAACACTAAGACCTTCCTTTCTGAAAGACTGCAAATCAGTTCACATTTTGACTAAATGTGACTCCTAGTTCTACCAAGTATCTCAGAGAAAAAAAAATCTATGATGAAGTTGCATCTATTTCAACAGCATGACTATAATTCTTTGACACCATAATATGCTATCTTTCTCAACTCTCAAGGTTGCTATAGCAGGTTCACCCTCTCTCTCTGTTTTTAACACATTTATGTGAAATCTGTCTTCTCTAGTCCCTCTTTCCAGTTTATTTTATTTTATAGTTTGCTTTGTTTTTTTATCACATATAAATGCTCTTGCCATCTTGCTAGGAAGTTACTGACAACTGAGGGCACTAATGCTAGACATTGTCCATGTTTTGAACTCCTTGCATCTGGCATTGTTGTTTTATACACTCTGATGCATTTATTGTGCCCAGTGAGTGTGTTCCTTAACAATTGGCATGACAATGTTTAAACCTGACCTTCAACTTTGTAAATTGTGCCTTTACACTTTTAGATTAAGTTTTTATGTTCCTTTCAAATTTCCTTTCCTATGCCCAACAAGCCTTGGGGATCTCCAGTATAGTAATTCAAATGAGGTAACCCCAGTTGAATTCTGGGGTATATGTGTTAAAGTGAAAAAGAAGTTGAAGAACTGATCCTTATTAGTGACAACTTATTTGGAATTGTTTATTGTAGACTTCAAAGTTTTATTAAATCCTTCATTAACCTATCCGCCACAGACTGCACATTGCCATTCTGAAGTGATTTACTTTAAGATACTGGCAACCTGGTGCATTACCCTGAGCATAATTGGGGTTTCTCAGTCTCTGAGTATTTCTATGGCTATCCTGACTGTGGAGACAAGTGGCAATCACTCTTTCTGGCTGTCAACATAGCACTGGCTTTTTGCAGTGGTACTGCTTCAAAAAACATGGTAGGATAGTCAGTAAAAACTAGAAGGTATTGACATCCATTACTAAACTTTACTAATGGGTCTACAATATCTGTTGGTTCAAATAGTCCTTCCATTACTCTTATAACAACTATTTTATCACATTTAGTCAGTACAGTTTCTTTATCAACATGTTTATAAATCATACTCTGAAAGGCACAGCAGTTATAATTTCTTTACTAGCAACTTGGTTAATAATCTCATTTATTTAGGTACAGTTTTACTAAATTAATAACTTTGTGCAATGTACCACCTCTCCCCATATTCAAAATATACAATTTTAGTTGCTGTCACTTCCTAGGTGCACAGAGTTATGTGCATATTTCTACTTACAAGCACAGGTTATTCAGTTCTAAAGAAAGCTTCATTGGCTAGCAAAGGCAAAGCAAACTTCTTTGAACTTTAAGGGCCACATTGGTAAGCCCATTATCTTAAATTATTCTGGATTTTCCTTTTGAATTTCTAAACGGTTTAAACATCTATCATTTTGCTTTTATTATTTGCTTTTGGTTCTGAACATAAATTTAAAACATGCTGTAGATCCAACGTTTGGCTAATACAATTTTATTTGTGTGTTAATGCCCATTTAATAAACAGTATGGCTTGCGTTTTAGGAGACATACTATAGCTGGGCTTCATTTTTGAGTTTGTGGTAGCCCCAAAAAATCTTTATCTTCTGTGTCAATATATGATTTTTGGACTTACATTGTCTATTCAAAAGTCAAACAACTTGACCAGTCAGGCTGAGTATACTTCTAAAAAACAAAAAAACATGTTTAGCACTCATAGTTTCTTTTATGGTGGGTGTTATTTGCTGAAGCCAGCACAGCAGCTATCATGTGCATTTGTTATAAGTTCTACAAATTATTAGGCTTTTAACACACCCTGATGTGAATGGATCCATTCCAAAGTCAGAGCATAATTAAAGTTCATGAAATCAGTTTTGTTTCAGTCTTGGACATTTGATATCAGTGCTGTTCTCAGCATACATTCCTTCAGCCTGGCCATGTATTGATCCATAATCTCCATCTTCGGAAGGGCCATTGTACTGACTAACTGAACTGGACCAGAACATGCATATTTTTTAGCTTTATAGACCGTGGTTAAATGATCTAAGGTAGAGGTTTCTGCATTTAGTTTTTTTGCATATCTAGCTAATTTAACACCATGTTATGAAATTAAAAAATACTCTGTTGCATTATTTCTTTATACCCATAAAATATCTACTGACTGAGGTATATATTTTTTACTATTCCTTATTCTTGCCCTGTAGTTGAGGATATGTTTATAATAACATTATAACTTGTACTGCCACCCATGATAGCTTGCCTAATTAGTCAGTGGAAAGAATATAACATAGATCCCTCTCTCTCTCTCCATCTGTATATGTGTGCATGTGTGTGTGTGTGTGTGTATATATATATATATATATATATATATATATATATATATATATATATATAAGAGATATTTTTTATATGTATATATATATATATATATATATATATATATATATATACACACATACACACACACGCACATATATATATACATGTACGCATAGTTATATAGATATTTAGATAGATACAAAGGATATGTAGTGGGACACAGCAATTATCACAAACAAGCATTTCTTTGAGGTTACTTTTAACTTGAAATTGTGACTAGTATAGATTCAGAAGCTTTCAAAATCCAAAAAATAACATTAATGTGAGAAGTGAGTGTTTGTAAAACCATATCACAAAAATCAATGAATTATTTCATATGAAATATCCTCCGCATGCTAGATATGTTTATCTGATTTAAAAGGTAAGCTACCTGATCCTTTTGTCTAGCTGAAATATCTTTGTTCTAGTTAATATGAGCTCTCTTGGAGCAATGTAAGATTCTGATAGGAATTTACTCATGAAACCAAATATTAACATGTGTATATTTCTTTTGTGACCTTTATAGGGGGCTGTCCCTCCCTAGTCTAAGTTAATGTGTATTCCTAGCAAGAGTACAGATGCGCTTTGTATTTCTGTACTTAGATGCACCTTGGCTATCATTTTTTTTTACAATACTTAGTGTAACTTGCACAATGGTGGATTTTTTCCTGCAGTGAATATATTTTTAAATTAGGTACTGTTACAAACATTTTAAGTAAAACAACAGAGATATTCCAGAAAGGTCATTGCTTTATATTATTTCAGGTTTACCAAACCCAGTAATATTTAGTTAACTTTGCTTGTTGCTAGCCTTAATGCTAAATGCATAATGAAGAATAACTTTACTTGCCAGGCAGTCATGTTTATAAACTTTTTTTTATCTGCTGACAGGATAAAAACATTTTGAAGGATGTCAGAATAATACTATCCACAAAATCCAGCCATATCTGTCAGAAAAAAAAACATATTGCTGCTGCAGTGATAACAGCAATTTTTATCAGGTCAGTAAAGCAATCTGAACTTCGTTTAGCACACTGTGTATTATGTTAGCAGTGCATTGACATTCAACATTTAGAGATATGCCACACAATTCTATAGATAGTGCTGTCATACCAAGTAATTATGTTCCTGATTTGGTATCAGATATTTATTTGTGTGTTGGTTGGGATGAGGAAGCACACATTGAATTATCTAATTCAAATATGCTTTTTCAATGAGCCTAAGAAACAAAACAATGTGATAATATGAACTATGTTATTTGAAATAACATGAAATTAACAGACAAAAAAGCCCACGAAATTAGTAATAGCAGAATAAGGAAAAATATCAATTCAAGCTATCATTTCGCAATGTCATGTTCTGTCAACTATGTGTATGCATTTCCCATCTGTCATTAGGTTTATAGGTTCAAAGGTGTTTACCAGGCTAATGATCACAATGGTATTTTTATGCCTAGCCATGCATCCCAATTGGGAAATGAAACATTTACAAGCTGTGGCCTGAGAGATGAAGCATATACAGGTTGCCTGTGTCTATTAGAGATATAGATGCCAAGCCAGGGATGAATTTCCTGTTCCCCATCCAATTGTCCAAGTTACATTTGAATTGGGTTAGGGAGGAACTCTGCTTCACATGGATGGGGCAGTCTCTAGGATACATACCTGTCTCTCCAGCAAGTCCTATTTATATCACAGGCAAGGTTTAAGTCTTTTGAATGGGTAATTCTGTTGCTGTTTGTTTTGTGGCTATGCCGGAGTCCCATCAGAGTGGGGTCTGACAATGCCATGTAGGCTAGGCATAGATCTCTCCTCAACAGCCGGCAGAAGACAAAATACAGAGATAGGGCCTTGAGGCAGTCTGCACAGGACATTTTGCATATTCCCTGTATTTTTTAGCGACCAACCACTGTGGACATTCCATTTGTTGGTTATGCCTGGTTAGATACATACCAAAGGGGGCATTGTAATTGATAGGTCTGATGAATGCCAAATACGTTGGAACGATGACTTCCTTGGACCTAGATGCCATACCTTTGTTTATAAGTTGGGCAACATAGAATGATTTCCTCATTACTGCAGACACATGATGGTCAAAGGATATATTACTGTCTTTGTGTGTCCCTAAGTTCCTGATAACTGGATGAAATCTAAGGGGTGTGTTGTCAAAATGATAGTTACCAGGGATGGTTGACTTCCCAAAGGGCAGTGTTATGCATTTCTTGCCATTTATTTTTAGTCCATGGCTCTGGCACTAGTTGTTTGTCTGTGTCAGCGTGGGATTATTCAATGACAGCACCTCATTTGCAGTCATCTGTAAATTTAGTCAGCCAGAGACCATTGACATAGGTCTTGACTTCAGAGAAGTAAATGCCAAAAAGGAGTGGTGCAAGGGCTGATCCCTGAGGGAACCACTTGTGAATGACCTCTTCCTAGAGGTGAACTCCCCATTTCTAACTTCCTGGATCCTGTCTATGAGCCAGTTAGCTATCCACTGGGTGACATACAGGTTTGTACCCAATCCCCTTGAGTTTGTCAAGAATGCCTCAGTGTGGTATTGTGTCAAATGCCTTGGACATGTCTAGGTAGACCTCATCCATTGCTTTGGTGACCTTCTCAAAGAAGTCCACCGAGTTAAGTAGGCATGACCTGCCCTTGATAAACTAAACTGGGTTAGGTCCAGTGTCTGGAGGTTTACTGTATCATTACTGATCGTTCCCATGATAATTCTTTCCATGGCTTTACATACAAGACTAGTGAGACTTAGGGTTATGTAGTTTCCAGGGTCTGTAGATGGCCCACCTTTGTGCAGAGGGATGACTGTTGCTGTTCTCCATTCATGAGGCATGAAGCCTGTTTCAAGGCTACAGTTAAATAGCAATTACAGAAGACCTAATAGGTCATGTTTCATGCTATTTAGAAGGCATCCTGGGATACTGTATGTGCCCATTGATGCAATGACCTGGCCTTAGAGAGAGCATTAAGGACCTGTTCCCTAGTGATAGTGGTGGTGGAGGGGTATAGTTTATGGTATTTCCTAAGGGAAGTTTGAGGGGGTGAGAGAGATAAAGTCAGAGCTGAATTTGTCGGCCAGTAGGTTTGCTATATCTTCTGGCTCAGTACAGGTGTTTCCATATACAACAAGCTCTGTACACAACTGTGTATAGCCTTTGAGGTGCGGACATAGCTAAAGATTGCCTTGTGGTTGTCTTTGGCTTGGAAGTCCAAATGTATCTCACATTTGGCTTTGGCGGGTACCTGCTGTTTGTTTAGTTTGTGAGCGCTGTTATCCTGCTGGGTGCTGCACATCCTAATTTTGCCACGGTTTCTTCCTTCTGTTATACAGCCTATTGATTTTGCGATTCCACCAGGGTGGCTTGTTTTTTAGTTAGTTCTGCATTTCTTCCTTGTGGGTACAGCTGCCCCTGTGCAGCTATTAGCATGCTTGTGTAGGGTTTCTGTGAGCAGATCTGCATAAGCAACATTGTTTTCATAATTTATGGGGGCATGAAATTTTGTCAGACTATCACAATAGCAGGAAGTTAGCCTTAGAGTAGTTCCTGAATATTCCAGGGTTAGCTGCCATTCCATGTTTTATTTTTACTTCAAAGGAGACCATTTTGTGGTCTGACCTTACCAGGGATGACATTACACTTGGAGGTGTGCAGCACTTTCCCATATTGGTGAGGACCAGATCCAGTATGGTTGCACCACTGGTTGGTGTATTGACAATCTGGTCTGGAAAGTTTGTATTTACAAAATCCAGGAATCCCGGTGCCTGTACATTTGGTGCCCATATAGGATCACCAGTGAATAGTGGGGTAATTAAAATTGCTAATAAATATGGTATTTGGTTGGACTGTCCATGGTTCCAGTAAGTTTAAATACATGGTATGAGTTTCCTGTGTCAAAGAGGGGGACCTATAGCTTGCAAACAAAATGTATTGGATTGCGCCTTTGGTGAATTCAACATAGGGTAGCTCAAGTGCATTGTTCTGTTTGACCAGCCTTGAGGTATATTTATTTTTGATGTAATTTGAGGCACCTACACCTTTAGTCGCTATCTGTGTAGTAGCTGGTCTAAATGTGTAGAAGGTATTATAACCTTGCACACTCAGTGTATTCTCTGAGTCTTTAAACCATGTCTTGGTGACCGCACAGACATCAGGATTTTCTAGGGTGAAGAGAGCTTTTAGGGAGTGGAGTTTTTTTGTTTAGACTCCTAGCATTGAGCAGTAATACCTTTAGATTTTCTTGGTTTTGATTTGCTATGTTGGAAGTACTTATTTGTCATTGCCTAAAAAGACACTATGTGGGAAGACAATGTTTTAGCTAGTATTCAAAAGCCTAGAACTTGAGGTGCAGACCATCCCTGGCAAAGCAGTGTGGTCTATTCACCATCTCCTTCCGTGCTAACAATTTTTGCACAATCTTAGAATGACACCAGAAATTATGCCGATTATTAATATCATTCATCTTTTGTTCATATTGTCTCATCATCCTTGGAGAAGGTAAAATGCTGCTCATTGTAGGCTCATACCAGCCTGGGGCAGATATTCCAAGAGCTCCATGATGTCTCTCTTCATATAGTCTAAAGAGGTATATGTCAGGTCATTTACACTCACATGGACTATAAGTCATACTGGTACATGTGGTCCAATGCAACTGAGTGTGTGCATAATGTGGTATAGCCTAGCCCCTGACAATAAACTGAGCCTGACTTTCTCTTTACTCAGTCTGGTGAGAGGGACATCAGTGTGTCTCAAAATGGAGTCTCCATTGACCAGAATGTTATATTGTATGATGCCTTATGGGCTGAAAAGAAGAGATTCCAATAGATCTGGCTCTATGTGCTGATGTGTGTTTTGTTTTGACAGAGTGCATTTGCGGCTGCTGAGGATATTTGTTGTGTGCACTTCTTCTAGGAAGTCTTTGGGATTTAGGAAAGTTACATGTCAGTGCCTCAGCATATGTGGGTCTACATGTCTGCTTTGAATTGTGTGTGATGAGTGCAGCCTGTGTACTACTGACAACCTTATTGACATCAGGAGTACTTTTTATGTGAGAGCTTTGCCTTCAGTGACATTGTGTAAATACATCTCTCACATGCCATATACGATTGTTTGGAATTAACTGGTTGCCAGTAAACATGAGACAATTTCTACATTGCCTCAGGATGCCCATACCGACTAAGCTGGTAACAGAGATAGTGGGGAAGTTCATATCCATGGCAGTAGACCCTTTCTTATTGATTAGACAGTTTGAGTGAGAATATAAAGCATTGTCAGGATAATGTGGTTTGCAACTCTGAGGACTATGCTTGTCACTGCAAACTAGGCATCCTATGTGCAACCAGGTATTGCTGATATTTCAGATGTGCTTTTACAGGAAAATCGTCACATGTCTGTGTCTATACAGGGCACTGACAAACACTTGAGGGGAAAATTATAAGCAGACCCTGAAAATTTAAGTATGAAGTATTTAGGAAGATATTCTGAAGTTGGAAACAAATCATGCAGTACTTACTGAAAACAAAGAATTAACTTGTCAAGAATAATGAGAAGAGGGGTGTTGCATGAATGGCTACTGCCTGGCTACTATGAGTGCTGGTCTCACCACAGCTTCACTCTTCTGGGATACAATGCTCCATTGCTTCTTCTCTCACCAGCGCAACTCCCAAGATGAGAAACAGGCCACAGCCTGTTTGGTGATCCACAGTCTTGTCCAGATGCTGCAAGGGTCTGTAGACTTGTTGTAGTCATTTCCTGGTAGATACCTTGAATAACAACCAGACCAATCAGGAATGTCAAGTACAGACACTGACTACCCAACCAAAAGCAGTCAGGAGTCCATTCACTTTACTCTTTCTCTCACCAGAAGCCGAATAAAAGCAAAAATTCCAAGCTGTCACATAGGTTCATAGGTTCATAGATTTGTACTGGGCTATCTGCCCCAAGGCATATATTAGCACAGCCACGTTGTGCAGTATTCACCACCCCTTTAGTGGTTTCCTAGACCCTTGTACTAGCAGCTAGTACTCTTGGCCCCTATCTAGTAGTGCTGTTGGTGTGATCCCTGATGTGAACTTTCTGTTACCCATCCACTCATCAAGGTTCCTCTTGAAGAGTGATAGTGAGGGGCTGTGTCTTATGTAGATCGGGACCCTGTTCCATAGTAAGGGAAGTCTCTGCAAAGGGAATCTATCCCTCCAGCATGTTCTATTCATTGTTGTGTTGAGGTTTATATCCCTAGAGCGTGTAGCTCAAGTAGATTTGGTTTTGCTAAGATGGAGCATGTTCAACAATTCTGGGTTGGACATGGCTCTGTACGTTAGACAGAGATCGCCTCTGAGAAAGCGATATGCAACAGAGAACAGTCTTAGCTTTTTCAATCATGCTGCATAGGGCAACTGTTTGAGGCCAGTAATCCTCTTGGTTAGGTACCTCTGAACATATGAAGCAGTTAGGCTTTCCAGTGATCAGCAGTCTCCAGGAAATAATGTCCCTTTGCTCCTTCTCTCACCAGAAGAAAACAGAAACATTAATCCCAAGATGACTGCTGAGAGGCAGAATGTGGCCTCTCCAATAATTGGCGGTCTTGTAATAGATACTGCAGATTTTAAAGGTAATATGCAAACATGGGTTAATATCCTAAGCAATGCAGTGTGCACTAAGCAGTTAAGTATGAAAGAGGAACTTGAGTTGTAGCTAAGTGGAGAGCCACACATTTTTAAAATAGCGAGATATATTGAAAGGGAGTGGGCACTTTGTATTCTGGTTATATGGAATACAGCGAGATGGCCAATAAATGTAAATAGTTGAAGGGGAGTGATTTCACAAAATCATTTTGTGCTTACTCACAACAGCCAATGAAAGGGGAGAGGGAAGTAGAAATGTGCTCAAATTATAAGGGGAAGGCAACTAGAAGACAGTTAAGTTTAAGAACACAACACCACTAGGTTGGGAAGGTATGAAAAAAATTCTGTGTGACTTACAAGAGACACAACTGTGGTGTGTTTCCTAGTTTTCATATCTAATTAAAAGCAGAACACAAGTAAAACACATTGTGAATAAAACAAATCATAATATACAAAATAGATAAAGGCAATACAGTAATGCAAAATACAAGAAAGCAAAAGCAAAGTAACCTTTCTCTCACAGCAATTTGCGACAAAGTCTGGATGAGCTTTTCTAGTGAAGCCATGAAATGTTTTATTTTAACCTTTTAATAGATGGTTCAGTTCCTAGCTCCACCCTCAGTTCACAGATAATTAACCTTAATTGACCTGGTCTATCTTATGTGTGAGTCCTTAATTGACTCATCCTAATTTCTCTGTGACTCAGAAGAGACACAGCTGTGGTCTCTTTCCTAGTTTTAATGTGCATTTAGAAGCAGAACACATGTAAAACACAGTGTAAAGAAAACAATTTACAATATACAAAATAGAAGAAGGCTATAAAGTAATGCAAATTACAAGAAAGCAAAAGCAAACCAACTTTTCCCTCACCGCAAGTTTTGACAGAGTCTGGGTGAACTTTTCCAGTAGGTTGATCTTACTTGTTTATTGGTGTTTCAATTCCACTGCTTAATTTGTTTTTACTACTTTTCTGTGGAGTCTTGACAGTTTCTTGAATAAGACATTGCTCTACATTTATGCTTCTCACCATTTTCTGATTGCTGGTATGACCTTCCCTGCATGCACTGCTCTTTGTCAGAAATATCCATAGAATTGAATGTGATGACCAGCCTACTTTGCTACTCACCTCATAAATAGATAATGTGATGGGTTAGTCTCATCTACTTTTGGCTCTCAGCAGATATCAGCTGCAATGTGCTTTGCTGAACAGCTTTCACAATAGTTCAACAAGACATTACTTCCAAAGTTATGAGTAACATGTAATCCTCCTCTGTAGGCCATGTACTGTTATCCATCCTAGCTTGTTCTCATTAAGAATATACTGCATACACATGTAGTTTTCGTGCCTTCACTCAGAGCTGGGATTAATTTTAGATGCAAAACCAAATAGTAACATCAAATATTTCATAAAAAAATATATGATTACGTCAAGTTCATTTCATTAATGGCATCTTCACAAACTTTTAAATGCAGTACCTATGTTCATTTTCCTCTAAATTCATCTTTGAAAAAACAAGAAATTTGAGCTGCAAATATTAAAGTTCACACACAAACTAAATTATTATTAATACTAAACTAGTGTCTTTTTCAAAAAAGTACTGTTGTAGTCTATGTCAGCTAATGTAGAAACATTTGCACTGATCAACACTAGTTTAACAAAAAATACCAAATAAAACATATAGAATGGAGACACAAGATGAATGTCTATGTACATTGCTTTCATCATGAGAATTGACAGGCTGAATAATGGTAAATAAATCAAGTGCATGTCATACATGGAATATGCAAACAGAAAGACAGCCTATATTTACTAACATGTCCCCAAGGCCATCTTTCTCTTAGAACACTGAATCATCAGTATCACTGTGATGAAAAATGTAATGACCAGATATTCATATTAATATTCATGAAGGAGTTATGTCTTGCTGGCTTTCAGGCAGCTTGCTGAGGTGCCTTTTTTGCAGCTCTTCATTCATGCTTTATTTGATGCTGCAATAATGATATTGCATTTGTACCTTGATCTGCCCTTCTAATCGTAAGGCCCTGAGGGGCGGATGTCCTGCAGATGCACTGAAATTAATTTATGAACCCATTCAGTAAGAAAATGATATTTACTGAACATCTAAAATTAAATTTCTCATTTATAAATTGGATCCAATCAGTTCAAGTGACTGAAATATATTCTGGTTTTCAATTGACTCGGGTAATTTGATGGACTGCTAAATCCATATGTGATTTCAGTCTTCACACTAACCTGATAAAACTGTGGGTCATTTCTTACTGATCCAAGACTTGCAGCTTCTGAGAATAATTTCCTGGATTAAACCTCTGAAATAGAAAAGTGCATTTGCCTGGGACTGCTAATTTTTCTATCTAAATCAAATGTAAACTTAAAAGTATAGTAACAATTCTATATTGTTCAGTTTTGATATACAAGTAATATTAAGGTACACTTGGTAAAACATCATTAAAGATTTATTGGCACAGTGAGTTGAAATCTTTTTTTGTTGTCTACATTTTTGATAACCATTCTTTTTATGATGGACCTAAAGTAAAATCAGAGTCATGTGACTAGATATAATTTAAATTCAGTACATAAGTATATGTAGATCCATGCATGTTGCTTTTCAATAATTATGACAATTAACCTTTTTGTTTTTCTAGACCTAAGAAAAGTATCACTTAGTTCTTAAAGGGTGTCATCAAGTACATATGGAATTGATGATGCCAATGAGGTAAAACCTGCTTGCTGACTTTTATAGTTTGTTTGATGCTTGTTGGATTAAAATGTAACCGTTTGGTAAAAAGATGTCATTCTAAAGTATTTTTTGCACTGGTTAGATTAAAACTGGGAAGTTTAAAAGGAAGCTTCTGGATATAACATTTCATGCTGAATTAACTGTTGGAAAACAGTGTGGACGAAAACGCACTTGTTCAGTAAAGCGTTTATGTGGATTTTATGTTTTGGTGGTTGCAATAAAGACTTGTTTTCGTAGCTGGTGCGCTTTTTTCCATTTGGTTGGATTTATTACATATGGAATAGAACTTGTCTGTGTTAAATTGAATTGTTTTTCCCATGAATTGCACTTCATTGAATTTTATTAATTGTATGAGACATAACTTGAAAAAAATGTTGGCCATAAGACACTATACTATGATTCCCCAACCTCCCCCTAACTTAAATGTACTTATTCTGCAGCAGTCACACAACAAGGGCCAAAAGTGAAATGGTGACTTAATCACACAACCATCTTGCAATAATAGTGAGACAAGTGTAACTAATAGGAGTCTATGAGATTTCAGCAGACCACAATAAAACATTTGTAATCAAAAGTCGAAGACAATACGTTACCTTGACTAACTGTATCTTAACCAATAATGAATAATTAAGAAATTATATCTGGCAAAGGTGAACGAATACAGCTGACTGTCTGATATCAAATAAATAAACATGATTTTATGAAATAAGGCTGCAGGCAGTTGAAATGGCTGCACACCACAGAAACGACTTGTAGCAGGATGTGCCAAGACACAGAGCAAGGCATACTAATTCTGAATGCATGCTTATACCTCTGCTGTGACAAGTTAGTATCCAGTCTACAGTAACCATAATTGTATCCATTTATCCATAAAATTTGAATAAAAGGGAGCAAGAAAAGTGGCAACCACTGACCTACCCCTTAACCAAGGAAATCTGAACAAAGTCTGACATATGGGGAGACACAGGCATAAAAATTGAGACAGATTTTAAATATTTCTCTTATAAACTTAAAAAAAAGTAGCTAGAATAACAGGGTTTGTGTTACAATGCATTTTGTAAAGGATATGAAGTCTGAATCTCAAATGTATGTCATTATTTAGGGTCTGTTGAAGGCCATGCCCATGACTCAGTGAACTTTCATTTCATAGATAGGTTAAGTAACTACTTGTTCAGCACTTCTCTGGATCATACATGGAAGTGTTTCAACCCCCTTTTCTCCACTGTAGTGTGGTCTTGGAGTTAGTATATATAGTAAAGGGGGTGTGCGGGCAAATCCCGCCGCCTTGGTGGGCTTGAAACACTTCCGTGTGTGAGAAGGGGATGTGTTGGACAAGTAGTTACTTACCCTGTTGATGAAATAAAAGTTCAGTGAGTGAAACTTTGATACTTATTGTTTGATGTTCATTAATTCGATGGTTTGTCCATTCAGTGGCCAAACATAGACCCTATTATTAAGTGATTTTGTTCCCCAGATCATCCCAGTGGTTTGCCAGATAACCACAAATTTTATGAGAAACAGTCCAAAAATTTAAGACAAAAATCAGGACATTTTGTGAAAATTTGGACAGTTGAAAGGTATGGCCACTGAGCTAATCTATGCTAGTCATGTTAAGCCTAAAGACAGCCTTAAAGGAGGAATTCTAAATAACTAAAATTTCTGTAGTAAAAAAAAAAAAATAAACTTAATCCTTTCTATAATAGTTGTGACATATCCCACATAGGGTTAGCAACATGGCGCAACAACAGTGAGGGTGATCTGTATCCTCCTGTCTGTAGTACCAGCACTTATTGTTCTCATTTCATCCACTACGGCCTAACTGTTGTGGGGTCAGCTGCCACATGTAGTACATCTTAGTTACTGCAAACTTAGCAACAGGGTAGCTCATGCAGGTATTTTTGAGTAATTTTCATCAAAAGTCAAAGTCTTACTTAACCAAACATTCTACTTATGTAACAGAGTGTCCAGACACAATATGGGGTCACCTGTTGGCTAGATATATAGTGGCTTTCGTCTCAACTGATAACTACCTTGCTGCACCCTGCCACATATTTTATTCCACTCATCAGCTGCTTTATTCCAAACCATTCCCTCTCTCCCTCCTAACTACAACAGTCTGGCTCTTAGCTTGAAGTATTGCTACCATTGTACTTTTAATTGAGGAATTAATAATCTTTTTTTTCTTCCAGTGTATTGTATCCTATGAGAGTTAACATCCCAGGCATCTTTAATATGATGAATGTCTGCCAATATCTAATTTTGCCATAGCAGGGATTTCCTGTCTTCCTAAATAATTGGATTAATCTAAAAGGTTGTGAACAGGGAGATTACAGTGCATTGGTCAGGCTTTCTTATGATTCCTTTGTCACCTCAGGCATCCATACCCACCTCAGGTCCAACAACATGTATGGTGAGGTGACAATTCTCTTATAAATGTGCTATAATGTAAGTCATTGATCAGTGCTCTAGCAGGGAAGGTTTTCAAATGATCTGGTCCTAAACTGATACCATCTTATGGTTGCGAGTCATATGTATAAATATGTGGTATTCCAAGTACCATAACAATAACTGGTACTTGTAGTTTTCTACTACTAACATGGAGAGGTTTCCTATCTCATAGTTGATCTGAAATCAGCCCTTGGATTTTGTTAGGTTGGAGGCAAATATAGCATGAAGAAGGTAATGCATAAGAAATACTAGTTTGAATATGATTTGTACCTTAACCAACTGTATCCTACTGGATATGGGTAACATCATTTTTTTTTCCAGTGAAAACCTTATTCCTGAACAGTTCTAACATTGTAAGCAGGGTATGTCCAGTTAAATTGTAAACCTCAAATGCCATTTTGTTTCCTAAATATGCACACTGTTTGACCACTTTACAAGGAAAATCCCTAGAAGTCTGACTTTCAGTCATGGCTGCTCTGGTCATCAGAAAAATGGCTGTCTTATACTTAACACTGCTGCATGCTCTACCATGTGAAATGTAACTCCTTCACATAATGTAGTAGATCCATCGAATATGCTGAAGTATTCTGCAAACCGAGTATTGAGGTGAAACTGAAGTGTGTCATAAAAGATGCCGCAGACCCCAGTTTAGTTTCCAAAAATACACCTACCCCTGATATGGCTAATAGAAAAAGTAAGAGGAAGGGGGGATAACCCTGCCTAGTCCCATACTATAATGCTATTAAATCAGATAAGGTGCCATTAAGACCCACCTGTGCTATAGGTTGCATGTAAAGCAATCAGAATAACAATACAAAATCCTGGAGAAAGCCATAATCAAGTAATAATTGCATGAGGAAAAAACATGTGATTGAGTCAAATGCTTTTTGAATGCAACCAAAAGTGCCCGTGTGGGCAAGCTGACTATTTAACCATATTTGTATAGCATCTGTCCATCCTTGCTTCCCCTTTATAAATCCTAAATGATGCTTCCCTAGTGTGGAGGACAGAACAACTTCAAATCTCCTTAGCAAAATCTTAGCAAAAATCTTAATGTCTATCTGCAGCAGTTATATCAACCCATAATTAGTTTGTTACCTTTAATGCATCTATCTTACATTTAGGGATCATACTGTTTGCTTCTGACAAGACTTTCTGGAATCTCCCCAGCCTGAAATATTTACCTGAGGCAACCACATATAACTTATACATTTCTTGCAGAGATCCTCACTTACGCCATTATTGTCTGAGGCCTTTTCCCTTGAAAGGCTGTCGACTGCACCATGAACTTCTGGCTGATCGGTCTGCATAATGTATCTGCCAGGTCTGGAGCAGCTGGACATGGTTTAGGCCTATCCCACCTATAACTTACCTTCCATATTCCTGCCTCATATGCTAGTATGATAAATTATACTCCTCCACAAAGAGGTCAGCATTGTATCTCCAGTTTGTCAACATTTCCCCCTTCTTGTCCCTTAATGCTCTAACATACATTTTGCCAGTATGTTCAGTACATCTTTTGGGTAGCAGTTAAGGTTACGATTCCCTTTGCCAACAATAAAAATCAAGACCCAAGTGAAGATACCGGTAAAATAAACTATGAAATATTAAAAATAATAAATACTGGATCACACGGCTGCTTGCAGATAAATAACTTTCTTAAAAGACTATAACAATGAGCGCTTTCACGATCATCCAATCACCTCTTCAGACTAACATGCACACATTCCACTTTTTAATTTAAAACAACCATGAACCAATCACATTTTTCAGACTCATTGCTGCCAATAAATACAAATGACATCAAAAACTTAATACAGAAAGTACCTCCCTGCTCATTAAAAACCTACTTAGCCAAAGAACACTTGTCAAACTATAATATTATATATATAGTAGTACAGTGGGTGCTGTTTTGTAGAATGAATCTTCAGTTGCTATGAGCCGGAAAAGTGGCTGGGCTAATATATGCCTACCATTATTGTGAAGACAGTAAAGTGCTCCTACTCTCTCAAATAGTTAACGCTTTTAATGGTGGGCACTGTCTTTCATTTAGTAGTATATTCATTAAAGTTAAGTTTTAGCCTGTGCTGATAGCCGTTTTCAAGAAATGTGAATCTTAGCATTTTATTTTCCAATAATGTGGAGTTATGGACTAATGATAGTGAAAAAAGTGAGAGTCTCACATTGAATTCTCAGTAACAGAAAAATGATGGCAGGAACCTGTCTACATTCTGTCATTAGTAACATTGGCTTATAAAATCTCATTTTGAGCTATACAAATGTTATGTTAACCAATAGTTCAGCAAAATTCAGATTCTGATTTGGGATGTGTCATTTGGTAGACACTGGGGTCAGTTATATTGATGCTTCCCATTTTTTGAGAATCGGTGTAGTGTCAAACACAAAATATTTGTCCGGGATGTGTTAATGATCAGCTTGGTTTTAATTAATCCACAATAGACCAAAACCTTCATGCAGTTTTTGATAATAGAACTCACTGCCAGCCTTTGTGAGCACAATAGCATTTGCATTTAGTAAGCACAGCGTATTGGGGAAATCCAGTGGTAGGTCATTAAAGACGAGGAAAAACAATGGTCTGATGAAGCGGTATTTCCACAAAAGCACTTACCTGCAATAAAATATTATACTCAAACCTAATCTTGGTGCAGTCCAGCTCTTTCTGTTTTTGGTCATTTTGTACTTGAGCCTGATCCACCTACTGACCATTGAGGATCGCAATTTTGTACTACTTTTCACAAGGGAAAGGAAGACAGTTCTAATATGGTACCCTGTGGAATGTATTTCTATATTTTGCCAATTTCAGATGGTATATTAATGATGTCAACTCTTATTTTCCTACTGGAAACATGGTTTGTTAGCTTTATTCACTAAATGCTGTGTTGAAACTTGTAGGTGCCTACATTGTCATTCAATTGCTTCATGAAAGTATGAATTGATGGTCTGAGTTAAATTGAGAGAGTTTGTTCCATAGGTAGGGTTACTCTTGAGAAATTATCATAGTTATGGCAAATAATAACACAATAACCAGATACTAAATGTTGTCAGTATGGAAGAAGCCATCATAGTAATTGAGTAGAAGTGATGGGTGAGAGATCTTACTCTGAAGTACCCAGTCACATGAAAAAATAGTATATGCAGTGGTGTGGTAGATACAGCCATGCTATACTAATACAAGCCAACTATTCATGGCATACTAGCGGCTGTTCACATTTTCAGGAATAGCACATAATACTAATGTCTTGTACCTGGTTTACCATTCTACATAATTTGTACCTGCTGTGATATTTCGTAAAGGATGCTGGGAGTTCAGAAAACATGGACAGGCATGTGGAAAGGACACTTTCATTAAACGATATTTAATGTAAATATTCCAAACACTTGATAGTATAATGTCTGGTCTTTAAGTTTTACTCAGGTGGTTGAATTGTGCAGTATAGTCTCACAACTTTCGTAGTGCCATGTCTCCTTAAAAATTAAAAATGAATGGGTTGGGAATATCACCCCTGATAAAAATTGAAATTTCAGTGTATTATCTTAAGATGCATGATTTTAAAGGACAGTTTCACCATATGATAAAAGAATATGGCAGTACTCTACAGGAGTCGGTATAACCCTGCCTGATGCTAATCTTTGGGATCAATGCCAGAGGAAAAAGGCCATACAGTTACACAAAACCCTGTATTTGCCTACTCTGAACAGGGGATGTATGTATAACTCTAAGAAGCATTTCCGGATGTAGGCATGTGAATATAAATAGTGAGTACGTGCAGGCAACAATGCCATTTTGAGAGATCAGCCAGAGTGTTAACATGTATGAGTGTAGTAGTCAGTGTGTTTATAAGTTTATTTAAGTTTAAGTTACTAACCTGATTCCTGATGTGTTTGTGTGTAATAAAGCTGATCGAACTGAAACCACAACTGTTCATCTGTTTGATCCTGACCAGACGAGCAACATGGTGTCAGAACCAGGACTGTGAGTACAAATTCTTCAAGCCAAGAGGTGCAAAGTTTATGGTGAAGGTATATTGAGCAGGTTGAGGGATACAGTTTTCAAATGATCAAAAAAGGGCAGAAATGAACGTATGGTAACCAAAACTTGCACAAATTATTTATTTTGCAAAGAAAATGAAACTGAGCATTCATAAGGCACAAAACACATTATTTATCAAATGAGTAGCACAAAACACATTATTAATAAAACAAAAGGCACAAAATGCATTAGTAATTAAACAAAATGTTGAAAACCACTATATTTGATAAAACTAGCAGAGATATTCATATGGGGCTCAGAATTAGTGAGAAGTCACTGGTCCTGCCACTGCACTCTCCCTCCTTAAACATCCCCTACTTCTTATACATGAATCTACTTTTTGCCCTTAGCTCACTCTTCTCACTAGCTCTCTCTAATCTTCCTTGAATACTCTTCCTACTGTCTTCTAAAACCTATTAAGTAAATCACCTCAGAGAAACATTCTATTGCAATTGTCTTGCCTTCTAAAACTGGGTTTTGGTAACCACATACCCCAAAAACGTTATTCATCTTAATGACATATTTTCTTTTTATACATCTTGAAATAGTTTTGCTATACTCATGATTATTGACACTGTATAACATTGTATTGCTACTTAATACCTTGTAATAATCATGTAACATTGCTGTTTAATGCTAATTTCATAATGAAAATTGTATAATATGTTGGAGCTTTTCTCCCTGGGCCACCGCTGAAAAAGGGCTCTTTAGCTCAGTCAGACAATCCCAGTCAACAAATGTAAATGTAAAATAAACTACCTTCGGTTTGCATAACGAGCATGCTTAAAGTAAGATGAGTACAAGAAAAGTATACTGAGCATGATAAGAGATTAAAAAGGCATAAGAAGTACAATAAAAGGGCAAAATTAAGATTAAAGAGCAAGACAACTGCATGCTTTTAGTAAAAGACCTTGTTTGGTCACAAACTACTGTTTTACATTGACCAAAGCCATTCAATGCATAACTAGAGTTGTTCAGAGTGTTTCAGAATGTGCAAAGTGTTTGTAACGTGTGTGATTTATTATGGTGCAACTATTTGAAAGAGTTTGCATATACAAAGTACCGTTATTTTGCAAAGTGAAAAGTATAGCCATTTCAAAAAGGTTTCCTGTGTTGTGTTTATTTATTCTTAGATTGCCGCCATTTCAATGTGTTTCTTAAACTGTAGAGAGTTATTTTGCAAAGTACAGCCATTTTGAAAGGTTCCTGTGATGTGTACAGTTTATTTGCAAAGTGAATTCATCTTGAAGTCTTTCTTACTTTGTTTTCTGCTGTGTACAGTTTATTCGCAAAGTACAGTCATTTCAAAAGTATTTCTTATACTGATAAGGAGAGATTTCACAAAGTACCGGGATTTTAAATTGTTCTTGTGCTGCAGAGACTTATTTGGCAAAGTGCAGTTATTTCAGAGAGTCTGTTGTGCTAAAGGGCATAATTACAAGTTCTGGCATAATGTTCTCACATATATTTGTGTGCATATGGCAGCCCAGTCCACTTTTGTTTGGTCATAATATTGCAGAGAATCTGAGAATATTTGAGCATGAATACGATATTTTCATATAAGCAGAATTTTGCAGATACAAGGGCATTCATTTTGCTTAACTTAGCTGGATCAGAGCCCATTCAAAGAGAGTGTTAATTTGTGCATGCATCAGCAGTATATGCAGGAGAGGGGGAAAACTGCCACAGTGTTCTAAGGGCTGAATCAAGACTGGACCCTGAGTGGATGAAATGTAAATTTAGAGAAATGTGCAACCCCCAGATAAATGTTGCATTAGAGAGTCACGTATTTTATACAAGAGACCAAAAGCCAGGTGAAACATTTTGCAGCTTATATCACTAACTTGAGAAATAAAGCTAAAAGGTGCAGATTTGGTGATTTGAAAGATGGCTTAATAAAGGACAGGCTTGTGTATGGTGATAACAGTGCTGCAGTGAGAAAAATGTTTCGTGACAGAGATTTAACATACAGCAAAGCCATAGAGATTTTTCAAATCCATAAGCTCACAGAAAGGCACACAAGTATGCTTACAAAGTGACAAGACCTTCGTTTCAGGAGCCTCTAGAGCAAGTGTAGACAGCATGCAGCATGTGGCAAGCCGAAGCAGACCTAAGCACATGGCAGCTGCAGCCCCAGGGATGACCCATAACTTTTAGCAAGTTCCAAGCCTAGCTCAGCAAAATAGACATGCTAAGTGTAGTATAACAGTGAGTCAGCAAAACCCAAGACAAGTCTTATTGTTAACCATCATAATTGTGGGGTCAATCATGTGTCTAAAAGAGAGAAATGATTTGCATTTGGACAGCAATGCCACAAGTGTAAAAAATGGAACCACTTTTAAAAGTTTTGTAAATCAAGCAAGCCCCATTCAGTTATTTAGAAAGGTCACTCAAAAAAGCAAGTTGATCATGCAGAAAGCTGAAACCCTAGTTTCTGTTTAGATAGTGAATCAGTGGTCAGTGAAAATATTAGTGCAGTAGCTTCATTGGCAAAGAATGAAGTATTTTGTACTGTCCTGATAAATGGTACACAGAGCTCAAAGTAAACACTGGTTCAAAATGTAATATAATATCAGCAGAAACATTTCCTAGAGTGAGAGCTGGTGAGCAACTTAATTTGGTTAATTGTGTGAAGCTTGTTGATTATGGAGGCGAAGAGATTCAAACCGAAGGATCAATAGTACTTTCATGCTATTCGGCTGGGAACAGTTAGAACTAACAATTTTATGTAGTCAGAAGACCTGTGCAGTCATTATTAGGTCTCAGAGACAGTCTGAGAATTAAACTACTTTCTTTTACCAAAGAAAACCATCATGTAAGTACATATCCAAGCTCCAGCTTCAGAGTGTGCTGATGTTTTTGACAACAATTTAGGCAAACGTTCAGTTGTGTACTCCATGAAGGTAGACCCAGTGGTCAGTCCAGTGGTCAGAACAGTGAGGAGAGTTCCAATAGCTATGCAGGACAAAGTTAAGGTCCAGTTAGACAAAATGGTGCAGCATGGTGTGATTTGTCCAGTCACAGAACCAACTGAGTGGGTGTCTTCCATGGTAGCTGCTCATAAGAAAAGTTCAGATGAATTCAGAATATGCATTGACCCAAGAGACTTGAACAAGGGATTAGAGAGACCTTATCATCCTATGTGTACAGTTGAGGAGGTTGCCACCCTCATGCCAAATGTCACTGTTTTCTGTCCTAGATGCAGAGAGTTCATTATGGCAAATAATGCTTGATAGCAAATCTTCGCTGCTGACTGCATTCAGCACACCATTTGGTACAGATTACTTAGGATGCCTTTTGGAATAAATTCTGCCAGTGAAGTCTTTCAGCATGCAGTGGAGCAAATTTTTCAGGTTATTCATGTGCTATAATAGTTGATGATTTACTGGTTGGTGGTAATGGTGAAGCAGAGCATGACAGAAACCTAAGGAAAGTTCTGGACAGAGTGTTTAAAGTGAACATGAAACTTAATCCCCTGAAGTGTAAATTCAGATGACCAGAAGTTACTTATGTAGATCATTTATTTACCAGCATATGCCCAGACCCTTCCAAACAAGCAGCAATTCTTGAGATGTCAGATCCAGACAATGTCCAATCCTTACAATGTTTTTTTGGTATGGTTAACTATTTGGGCAAATTTATCCCTAAATTTAGTGAGTTATCAGTGCCGTTAAGAGAGCTGCCATGCAAAAAATGTTGCCTGATCATGGTTGGAACAACACTAGAAGGCATTTGGTAATCTTAAACAGCAAATTGCTAACCTGTCTTGATTGAGATACTATGATGAACACAAACCAGCAGTTCTTTCATGTGATGCTTCAAAGTAAGGTCTTGGTGCAGAGTTTCTTCAAGAGAGCAGACCTGTTGCCTATGCATCTAGAACTCTTACCCAAACTGAGATGCAGTATGTTCAAATTGAGAAGGAATTTTTGGCAATTGTGTTCGCATGTTCAAAGTTACATCCTTATATTTATGTCTGAGCTATCCAAGTAAAAACTGATCATCATCCTCTAGTCACTATTTCAAAGAAGCCTATGCATACCACTTCAGCAAGGCTACAAAGAACAATGCTCAAATTACAAAAGTATAATTTTAAAATGGTCTATACAAAATGCAGATTTCTTCATCTGGCTTATACCTTATCCAGATCACCCAGGAATACCACAGAATAGCTTGATGCAGAGAATTTTGATGTTGATGTCATGAAAGTGCATAATTTTTCTACCATGAGACTTGATGAACTAAGAGATCATACAAAGGCTAATCCAGTTTTGCATAAGCTGGACCACTTCATCATTGTTGGATGGCCGTCAAAGCAATCTTGCATCCCACCAGAAGTGCAACCTTATTTTACATACAGAGATGAGATGTTGATGGAAGATGGTATCATTTTCAAAGGTGCAAAAGTTATTGTTCCTATTTCCTTATAACATGAATGCATTCAGGTTTTGCATCCTGGCCACCCAGGTTCCAAATCTACCAAAAGAAGGGCAGATGTCTAGTATTTTGGCCTTCTTTGCCAAAGGACATTAATAAAATGCTTTCTTCTTGTTCAGTATACAATAATACTTAACTGCATTTGCAAAAAGAGCCACTTCAGCTATGCCAGATTCCTGAACTACCTTGGTCAACAGTAGCCACTGACATATTTGAGTGAAACAATCAGCTTTACTTAGTGTTAGTAGACTCTTATTTGAACTGGTTTGAAACCGATTTACTACCTAAACTCACATCCAGTGCTGTTATTATTAAGATGAAACATAATTTCTCAGTCCATGGTAGTTCACATAAAGCTTTTCTTGACAATGGTACCCAGTTTACCAGTCAATTGTTTCAGAAATTTGCAAAAAACTGAGACTTTATCCATGTTACTAGTAGTCCGGAATACCCACAGTCGAACGTCCTTGCTGAACATGCAATACAGCGTGCAAAGCAGTTATTAGAGAGGTCAAACTGTGACAATACTGATATTTTCTTGAATTTGTTTAATCTCAGAAATATACTTTGTGACAACCTACTTGGCTTGCCTGCTCAGAGACTTCTATCTAAGCAAATCAGAACAGCCTCACCTATCACTTCTAGTTTGTTGGTGCCTAATGGCAAAACACAAGAGCAATTAAAGCAGAACTCTTTAAGGACCATTCCTTTCAAAAGTCCAGCTATGATAAAGGAAGCAGATTTCTTTATCCATTAAAAGAAGGTGAGACGGTGAGGATGCAAATGGTGAAAGGCTTTGATTGAATTGGTCTAATGAGAAGCATATGTGCCAAACCAAAATCTTTCTTAGTGGAATCTGAGGGTATAGAATACAGGAGGAATTGCAGGCATCTTCTTCTGGTGACTGAAACAATATTGCAACATCATACCAGTGCTACAGACACTAGAAATCAGAGCAAACCTGACGATGTTCATACCGAAGAACATGTCTCATTATCTATTCCCATTCCTAATGATGTCCCAGTTGTCCCCATAGTTGAACATTCCTTCAAGACAGTCCCCATTGCTAGATTCAGTTCTGATTTTTATGGTACGCAATCCGGTCGTATTTCTAGACTTACTGTAAAATATGCAGCAACCTGGACATGATTGTTTTATGTGTGTCTAATTTTGTATAATTGCATGTCAAAGAATAAGTTCTGTAAAACTGTATGTCAGAAGATTATTTCTGTGTAATTGCATGTCAGGGAATACTGTCCTTTGGTGTATAATCTATTTCTCAAAGAGGGAGGATGTAGAACAGAGCGTGTGCATATAGCTTTAACTCATTCACTCTAATGGAGATCAGGAAGTTTGCACTGCAACGTCCTATGGGCAGAACCAAAGCCTTTTGGCTGAATCAAATTATGTCCTCACATTTAAACAAATATTCATATTTCTGGAAGCATAGGTGGTTATGAAAGAAGTATAAATGGCAAAACTCTTCAGCACAAACTATTTTTATAGTGGTAGTATTCGCCAAGTTCTAGGTCTTAAACATAATTTTATAAGACACAGAACAGAGTAACTATTACATGTGTAATATTTTGTAAACAACTTACAATATCTCAGCAACAACTCAAATTATCCACATACTGTCAGCAGCATTTTATTCATCTAGCTGAGAGTTTCCATATGAGGCTAAGGAGTTTTGGCTGTGTTACAAGGTTGTTGAGATATTTAGAAAAATGTGAAAATTATATCTATATAAATTAATATCATAAAACAGTTATCTATTTACCGGCACTAGACAGATGTCAAATATTAATGCATTTGAGTTTGCCATTGTGTAGGCTTTAAGGTGAAATCTTTTAAAACCTTGTTCATAGCATGGTTTTGGAATTATTGATGCAAATATGAACAAGTAATATTTGAGGCCTAGAGGTGTCAGTAGGAGTTAAGTGCAGATATACCCTGGAGGCATTACACAGATGTAATGAGTAAAAAAACATTTCGAGATGTAGGCACATGCATATAAATGGTGAGCATATGCAGGCAGCAGTGCCATTTTGAGAGGACAGCCAGATTGTTAACATGTATGAGTGTAGTAGTCAGTCTATTAGTTTATTTAAGTTTAAGTTACTAAGCCCCAGTCCTGATGTGTTTGTGTGTAATAAAGCTGCTTGAATCAAACCCAAAAATGTTCCTCTGTTTTATCCTGACTGGACGACCGACACTAATGAAACTTCTTATACTGGAAGAAGTAAAAAAAAGTGGCAAAAATAAGCATAGCAAACAGAAGACCACAGATCCAGGTAGATTCCTAATAGGAAATGGGAACTGGGGAAAAACAAGGTTTATACATATGGAATTGCGCCTCAAAAGCATCCCTGTTTCCCAGTAACATCCACCCTGCCAGGCATTATTCCTTGCTATCATCCTATGGACCTCTTCAAATCTTTGACTTCTGCATTAGTTAGTTATTGCTGTCATTTTAGGGGTGGACTCCAGTGCTGCCAGTTAAAGACTGAAATTGTGTAATTAATGTAATTGCCTGATCATATAACTTGTAGTGCTAACAGAAAGGATCAGTTTCTCTTGCACTGAATTATTTATAATAAAAAAAGTTTTAAAACATTTCCAAGGCCCATTATTTATGTGACAATGACTGTACTTCCTTTACAGACAAATTGTTTATACAGCGTTAACATGATATTATATCTAAATAGTTCAGCTTTATACAGATTGCAAGTTTTTCTCCTCTGTAGATGACGATGGTATAAAATGGAGATCAACAGGTAGTTTGTGCAAATCAGGAATCATTGCACCGAAGCACTATAAAGATTTAGTGTCAGCCACAATCCAAAGCCTGGAGATACACAATGATGCCACAGTCCAATCCCCAGGGATGCACAATGATACCACTGTTTAAACCCTGGGAATGCACAATGATGCCCTCATCCAAACCCTGGGGATGCACAATGATACCACTGTTCAAACCCTTGGAATTCATAATGATGCCACAGTCCAATCCCCAGGGATGCACAATGATGCCACTGTTCAAACCCTGGGAATGCACAATGAAGTGCCCATCCAAACCCTGGGGATGCACAATGATACCACTGTTCAAACCCTGGGAATGCACAATGATGCCACAGTCCAATCCCCAGGGATACACAATGATGCCCTCGTCCAAACCCGGGGATGCTTAATGATACCACTGTTCAAACCCTTGGAATGCACAATGAAGCCACCGTCCAAACCCTGGGAATGCACAATGAAGCCACCATCCAAACACTGGGGATGCACAACGATGCCCCCTTCCCATCCCCAGGGATGCACAATGATACCACTGTTCAAACCCTGGGAATGCACAATGATGCCCCGTCCAAACCCTGGGGATGCACAATGAAGCCACCATCCAAACCCTGGGGATGCACAATGATGCCCCCATTCCATCCACAGGGATGCACAATGATACCACTGTTCAAACCCTTGGAATTCACAATGATGCCACAGTCCAATCCCCAGGGATGCACAATGATGCCACTGTTCAAACCCTGGGAATGCACAATGAAGTACCCGTCCAAACCCTGAGGATGCACAATGATACCACTGTTCAAACCCTGGGAATTCACAATGATGCCACAGTCCAATCCCCAGGGATACACAATGATGCCCTCGTCCAAACCCTGGGGATGCTCAATGATACCACTGTTCAAACCCTTGGAATGCACAATGAAGCCACCGTCCAAACCCTGGGAATGCACAATGAAGCCACCATCCAAACCCTGGGGATGCACAACGATGCCCCCGTCCCATCCCCAGGGATGCACAATGATACCACTGTTCAAACCCTGGGAATGCACAATGATGCCCCATCCAAACCCTGGGGATGCACAATGAGGACACAGTCCAATCCCCAGGGATGCACAATGATGCCACTGTTCAAACCCTGGGAATGCACAATGATGCCCCATCCAAACCCTGGGGATGCACAATGAGGACACAGTCCAATCCCCAGGGATGCACAATGATGCCACTGTTCAAACCCTGGGAATGCACAATGAGGACACAGTCCAATCCCCAGGGATGCACAATGATGCCACTGTTCAAACCCTGGGAATGCAAAATGAAGCCCCCGTCCAAACTCTGGAGATGAACAATGATACCACTGTTCAAACAATGGGAATGCACAATGATGCCACAGTCCAATCCCCAGGGATGCACAACGATGCCCCCGTCCCATCCCCAGCGATGCACAATGATACCACTGTTCAAACCCTGGGAATGCACAATGATGCCCCATCCAAACCCTGGGGATGCACAATGAGGACACAGTCCAATCCCCAGGGATGCACAATGATGCCACTGTTCAAACCCTGGGAATACACAATGATGCCCCATCCAAACCCTGGGGATGCACAATGAGGACACAGTCCAATCCCCAGGGATGCACAATGATGCCACTGTTCAAATCCTGGGAATGCACAATGAAGCCCCCGTCCAAACTCTGGGGATGAACAATGATACCACTGTTCAAACAATGGGAATGCACAATGATGCCACAGTCCAATCCCCAGGGATGCACAATGATGCCCCCATCCAAACCATGGGGATGCACAATGATACCATTGTTCAAACCATGAGAATGCACAATGAAGCCACCGTCCAAACCCTGGGAATGCACAAAGAAGCCACCATCCAAACCCTGGGAATGCATAATGATGGCCCTATTCAAACTCTGAGAATGCACAATGAAGGCTCTGTTCAAACCCTGAGAATGCACAATGATGGTAACGATGATACCCAGCCATGTGTTACTTAAAACTGCTTTTTCTGTTACAGGTACAAATTATATGGTCTGGCTGGTTTTAGGGCATATAATGGATGAAAAGCCAATAACTGGTCTTTTCCAGATACAGTAGTAGTCCCATAATAAATGAATGAAATAATGGTGAAATTGAACAGCTAAATGAAAGACAGCTGACATATAGATAAGTCATACCAAAAGCACAATTATTAATGATGATCAAACCACGAGAGAAGAATAATCATTGGTATTATCCAATGATGTTATAACTGCTATCGCTGTCAATAGATTAATGATGAACTATTGCTAATACTAACTGACCAATAATGTGTAAGGGAAGTCCAAATACATAAAAAAGAAATCAGGAATGAAATCTGTAGAACCTTAACCTGTGCAACTAAGAGTCTAAAATGTGGATTGATGGTCAAATAATATAACTGGATGAATCATCCAGTGGATCATGCCATCCTAAGCAAAACCAAGACTCACTTCTCCAAGAAAAGGAAATCAGTCTGGTGGACTCCTTCCATAAACAAGCTATACAATAGAAGGAGGAAAGTAGTACAGTAAAGAGTAAAATCCCAAGAAGGGAAGACATCCCTGATCAGTATCAGAATGAAACTACGATCCCTCATAAAATCATCCAAGGCGAGCTTTGAAAGAAAAATTGCCAAGGACTCCAAAGATAGCCACAAGGCATTCTTCAGCTATGTCAAGAATCTAAGTGGCAATGCTCAGATCTGCTCGGAGTTAGTGCAGAATGGCACAAAATACACAAAACCGACCGATATTGCCAACATCCTGGCAGACAGGTTCAGCGCAAACTTCATCCCCCTCTCACCCCCAAGAGGGCCCATAACCATACCAGAAAAATGTAGAGTCCCTGAAATCATAGACACTCAGGTTAAAACAGCCCTCTCCAAAGCCAAATAAACTGCATCAATTAGACCGGATGGTGTCCCAGGCTGTGTCCTACATGAGCTCAAAGACGAACTAACCCCTCACCTAAACACACTGTTCAAACTCACCCTTTCCACAGGCTATGTACCCATAGAGTGGCGCACAGCAGCGGTTATTCCACTCCACAAAGGTGGAGCCACAACAGACCCTGGGAACTATCGTGCAATAAGCCTGACTAGCTTGGTCTGCAAGGCTATGGAGCGCATCATCATGGAACTCATTAACAGAGACATTGGGAATCTCCAAACACTGGACCCTACCCAGTTCGGCTTTGTTAAGGGCAGATCATGCCTCCTAAACCTGGCGGACTTCTTTGAAAAAGTTACCAAGGCTATAGATGAGGGAAAGGTGGTACACATAGCCTACCTATCCAGCTCACTAAGTAAAAATTACATCATGTAAACATACAAATACCCCTGTTACTCCCTTCACCTCCTACACCTCTTTTACTTAACCTTCCCATCTCACTTTTCGTACCTTGTTCACAGTAACAGTGACAATAATTATGTCTCTGATTGTACTATTACTGTATTAAATAAGCTTGAAAACATAGTTTGTTAACTTGCTACATCTGTACCTGTCTGTAATCAAGTTAACACTCAATAACTCTGTTAACCTGTGCCTGCTCTGCCCCATGCCTGGTCTGAAATTGGTCAATTTTGGATCAGTGCTCTATCTGGGTTAAAAAAAATGAAATAGCCAGTTTGCAAGGCCAATCATTCTTAATATTGTATTAAAATTATATATTTATTACACGTTTGGAATAGTGATAATTGCAAAAAAAAAAAAACAGATTAATCTAAATAATCTAATATACCTTATTCACTGTAACAAAGAGGACACACAGGTAACATGTCCTTTATTTATGAAATGTGCAGAAAATAAAAGTAGGTAATTAAGGAGCAGAATACAGGAATATGCATTTATAAAACAATATACTACAGTTGCAGTCATGACTGACTCAGTATCCCACTTCACGGAAGCAATGCCATTTTTATGTTCCTCTTTAGTGGTTTCTGACTAAAAGTGTAAAAGATGAATAATGTTTTGTGCTTCTTAGTTTATTTGTAAGGCATTCTTGAGGCAGGATAAATTTCTAAGAAGGTTCTTCTTTCAGAATTTCCACTTTTGATTGCATGTGGAATTGATAAAGCTTATTTGCAATCTGTGACATGGAACCCACACTGAAAAAGAAATATGATTTTTAATTGAAGCCACATGGTAGTCATTGATACTTGAGGGCTATATAAGAACAGTAAGTATCTATCACGGAGTATGGCTTCTGCACATGTTTAATTCTGATGATATACACAAGCTCAAACTACTTAATATTCAGTGCCTTACTCAATCTATCTGCTGTCTTTCTACCTATCAGCAGCAATAGAAAAGATCCACGTATAGCTTGAACTTTTCCAGGATATTTGTGCAGGACTACTTTCATAATGTAACCCATCTTGAGTTCCTCTGCATGTGATGATAAAGCCTTTCTATTTTAATGAACATATACATTTATGTTTAGAGTTAACTATAATCTGCTTTATAAATTAACATTAAGCTGCATGAAAAGAAGCTTCAAACAATATTGAAAATATTATAACATTTACAAGAAAAAAAATAAAACTTCATGAGTGGTTCATTCTTATCTACATATATAAAAATAAATAAAAAACAGAAGAGTATGGTTTAAGAAACCGTAGTCTATGGCAACTGAAAAAAAAATTGCAGAAACACCAGACAGTTTGATTCTTCAAGAAATATACAACATGAGGGATGTGGCCAAGATGCACTCAGAGTAGCAGTACTTTTCTTCAGCTCTGTCTCTTCCAATTTTCTCTGACAGGATTTTCAAAATATATCTATCAGAAATCTGGATATTTTTTAATAAAAGGATACTTTATACCTTATACAAGGATAATATAAAAAATATTTTTAAATTATTTTATTTTTTCTTGTCAAAAAATATCTGAGATCTTCTGAACTACTTCAGTCAACAAGATGAGCTTCAACAAATCTCACCAGGATATAACTTTCAAAAAGGAATTATAATCTTTGTTACTTAACATTCAAGAACTAACTAGTAAAATAGATAAAATGGACCTGAAATTGGATAGTTTTAAGGAGAGCTGTACTAAACAAATGAACATTATACATGAAGATTTAAAACAACAGAAAGAACAGATTTCAGGTATGGAAACAGCCCTAAATTATATGAATTCTAGGCACCAGGAAGGTGAGCATAATACTGATTTTTTTTTAAAGCAAAATACTCACCTTTTGTCTAAAATAGATGATCTAGAAAACAGGTTGCGTCGTAATAATATTAGCATTTTTGGTTTGCCAGAAAAAATAGAAGGAGATAGTATGGAAAAGTTCTTGTCTTTATCGATACCTGAAATTCTAGAATTACCTAAGGCTCTTTCATATGGTATTGAAAGAGCACACAGATCTTTGGTTTCATCAAAAAAATAAAAAAGTAATTTTGCAGGATCTGTGATTGTAAAATTCCTTTCCTGACTTAAGGAAATTGTCTTAAGGACAGCATGGGCAACATTTTCAATTAAAATAAAACATAATTTAGTTTGTTTTGATAATGACTATTCTCCTGTGGTAATTGCAAAAAGAAAAGTTATCCTACCTTTGATAAGAGAACTTAATGTAATAAAATCTCACCGGTTTCCTGCAAGGCTAAAAATATTTTACCAAGATGTATCTAAATTATTTGAAGATCTGGACAGTGCTCTTATTTTTGTCTAACAAACTTTTGGACAAAATAGAAGAAATGGATTGGGCCAATGCTAACTTGAAGAGATTAGCCGAAAATGAAAGTTGGAAAACTCATGAGCATAAGAAGAAGCTAAGAAAATTAAAAAAACTGCCCTTATTTGTTTCTATTCACAATGGAAATCCAGCTTGTTCTAAACATACTAATAACCCATAAGGTCGGGGAAATTGATAACCAAAACAACAGGTAAGATTTTATCACTGTTTATTATACTTTTTAATGATAGTCTTTACTGGTTTTTATGCTTATTATGCAAATATTTAGTTATTTCTTATTTTTGATAGGTATGGGTTACTGTTTAAATTGAGTTATTATTGTAGTCTATTTGTTGCCATTTGTACTGAAGTACAGTTATATCTATAGGTTGCAACTTTGGATAAATATCTTCTTTAATAACAAGTCTCAATGATTTGGTGTTTATATTTAGTTTAGTATTGTATTGATAGAGACCGTTTATATTGTCTTCAGAAGTTCCAATAGACATGATTTTAGTCTATAAATGAAGTTATTTTTTTGCATATGCTTTCTCTTATTGGCGTCCAGAGCTACTTTTAATATAAATGTTATTGTCGGTAGTGTCCGGAGCTAATAAAAAACATGATATGTTGATCGAGATGATGTCTGGACTGAATTTGTGTTATGTGGTTACTGTTGGTAATGTCCAGGTGGGCTCAAAAGTTGCTATTGAAAATGTACAGAGTTGTTTGGTCATATGGGGTTGACGGTGCTGCTTCAGTTGTTTCCCTCTTCTTTTTGAATGTTTGCTTTTACTTTTTTTAATTTAATTCTGGCTCATTTGTGTCTTTTGCTGGTGTATTATGGTGATGCTCTGTTACTCCATGGTTGAAACTGGGGGGTTTTGTGTTTCGCAGTGTTGGCCTCTGGTTTAGAGAGGTGGTTTGGAAGGGTTTCTGAACTGCACAGTGGCTTCTGTGGTTGCTGTACATTTGGAGACCATTGTATCACCACCTGCAAATGACTTCAGCGGCTCGAGTTACTTTAAAGTGTATCCTACTCATTTTTTCCCACTGAAAATTTGAAAGTCTACAGTTATTGAGCTTCAGCTCAAGACCTACTTCATGATCAGTCTCTTAATATGGACATTCTCCCTTGAGTTACATCTATATTGTTGCCATGGAAACCATAAATCCCTATACCGGAAATAGTGTCAGAGGCTTCAGTAACACTCAAACGCTTTGAAGGGAAGAAAAAAGAGAAAAAAGCAATGGAGATTAGACATTGTTGCTATTAATGGGTGATATGATATGTTTACTCATATGCTAACAAACTGTATTTAATAATTATAACCTGTAATTAATTTATTGGTATTATCGTACCACGTTTAGAAAGATCTGCATAAGCAGCTTGCTTTCTGACGTTTCTGTGGTGGGGAGCTATCATCAGCCTGTTTTTGATACTGGTATTTGTTATTGAAGTCAGTAACTCTTAAGCAAATAGATGTTACTTTATACTGAAGTGCATAGGGTTGTGACTGTTTAGTATTTGGGCAGAAAAAGTGGTGCTTTTCCGTTGGACCCCTACTGCATCATATTGGTCTGCTTTTTGCAACTTGTGCATAATATATGAATTTACTTCTCAACTCAAAAAATAGGATTAAGGTTCAGAACTAAAATGTTACACAAAATTATAAATAACTTGACTATACATGTATCGAAACCACTTGGCTTTGGGTACAGCTGCTGATTCCAAAACTGGAGGAGAGTCATTTACATATTTATACATAGCCAAAGAAGTGGGGACACAGGAGAGTGTAAGACAATATAAATGCATTAGAATTTTGTAAACTCTGTAGTTCTAAAGGAGCTTACTTTATAATCTTGGTGAGAGTGGCACTGCTGTGTCACATATTTATAAAAAAAAAAAAATAGAATGCTTAAATTGGAAGGGGTGGGTTGGCAGCAGGGGTTTGGCCAGGGGTTTTGGAGTTGTTCTCCCTTTTACAGAATGCTGCTGATCGCAGGTGACTCAACCATGCTTGTTTTTTTCACATCCATGTGGTATGTGCGGAGGTGGAGGTGCAGCACAGATGTATGAATGGTATATATTGAAAGGAGTTTGGATGCATTTTTTGCTTGGGCATTTGGGGACATCAGTTGTGCTTCGTATGTGCGGGCCATTGTTCTCTAGAATAACTGTACACAGGGAAAGTACTTTGCTTCACGGACTGTGTGATAGCCTTAAATGTGATGGAGATGGGTCTGGGCAGAGCACTCACTCTTTTGCTCCTTTTCTGATCAACGGAGGAGCTGTGCAGCCCAAGTGCAAGAGGACTTTTTGTACTGGCACAATTCTGTTTTGATGAATGTGCTCCCCTGCTTCCCAGGTTGGTGTTTTCCATCCTAATGGACTTTATTGTTGAAGAATAGTGGTGAGTATCTTCACGGCTCTACACTTTAACAGATTACCACATCATGTTCTCCGTTCTGCAGCATTCTAAATTGCTTATCCTTGGTATGTCTCCAATCATTTCAATGGGTTTGCGTTGGTTTCTTGACTGAGTCACAGGAAAGACTAGATAATAGTATGCTTCAAACTGTTTGCGGTGCTTTTCAGCTGGAAATGTCCAGACGCTTTTCTCAGTTCTTGTGCTGCCTCTCAGTTTTGACTCCTTGCCATCTGGCAGACATTTCATTGCTTGCACAGATGGAGCTGCTGAGTGGTGGGGGTTTAACGGAGGGGTGCTGAAAAGGTATAGTGTTATTCAGACTTTTCTACATAGGTTGGTGGTAGTTCTTACCTTGCAAATTTCAAAAATAATGTTATAGTCTGATCATTTGAAAAGGCATAGTTTTAGGTGGCATATTGAAGTGATTTTTATATATGCAAACACAGGTGAAGAGTAAGCAATTATAAATAAGAGCTGCAATTCTGTGCCACATTCAATACAATTTCAAGTAAAAATACAGCTTAGTGGTCATGCCATTATTACTCTGAAGATATGTGCAATTTGTTTATTCTCAAAGTAGCACAGACTAAGGTTCTTTTCTGTAGTGATGGAAAGAAATTCACATGGGAAAATTTGTAATAAGACACTAACATTAAAACACACAATTATTTTGAAGACAGTTATAAATATAACATGTGCAGAAATTCTCATGGTCCAAGAAAAATAGTTTAATATGACTTACTCTTGCCTAGATAGTTTCAGTATTTTTTGTTGACAGATGAATGGATTTGAAATGAGATGCTTCTAAAGTAGGAAGTGTGGGTGCGATGATATGTAAGTGACAATTATTGTGACTGGTTTACATACATATTAAATTGTCTGTTTAATTATTTTAATAAGCAGCAAAATAATACTTTCTCACAGCAACTTAATAGGTTTGATAACATTACCAGGGTCTGGATGAACATAGTTATGATGATGATTATAAATTCAAAATCTAGACAATATTCTGTGACTAAAATAAATAAAATGGTCTAAGCAACATTGTCAATAAAATAGTTATGTTATAGATGAAAACTAATTTATTCCTTATATTTTGAGCAATTATAAATAATTTATTAACACTTCACTTATTATTAGAAAATCTTTATTAATGCATAAATACAATTAAAGTAAATACATTTAAGTTATTACAAATGAGAATAATCCATACCTTCACTAGTAGATCATTAATTTTAACTTCTTTTATTTTCTTAGAATATCATATTAAGAAAATATGAGAGTTTTAGAATATTAATTTACTTGTTTATATGATTTAGATATATATAATGTATCAATTCCTTATTTATGAAAATATATTTATAAATTGCTTTACTAACTTTATTTGCAATCATATCAACTATATGTTATGGTTATTTGTCTTCAAAATATAGATTCATAGTGAGACTAATAGAACTTAAATTCACTTATAGGATAGTCAATGTCATTTTTTCATGGATAAATAGTAACTACATAATAGAATAATGAAGATTGATATATGTGTGATGACTGTGCCCTGGCCCAGCAATCAAGGAGCCTCAGTCCTCACCACTAACACCAGGGAGGTTGTCTCCTAGAAGAGGAAAGGATAACTAATAAACACAATAAAGTAAAATTTCTCTTAAGTGCACACAGCGATCACAGTCAGTCTGGGTCTGGTTGCTCCCTTGCTCTCCAGGTCCCCAATAAGACTCCACACTGGCACAGCTATAGGGTCCAGATCTTACCCTAGCTGCCAAGCTAACCTCCAGTACCCTCTTTTTCCCACTAGTGCTTCATGTCCCGGCCCAGGTAGCTGACACTCACCCACACTTTGAGATAAGTATTTATACAACTTTACAAACACTCCTGGGAAAGGCTAACACAGATTCTCCAGCTGTGCCCCTTTACTTAGACTATACTGTAGTAATTACTGCCACCACCAGCTAATATTATCAGCTACCCAAAGGCCCTTAAATGGGTGTCCAATTATTACTGTGCAATATTATTATCCAATTGGTAATGTGACTATTAAGTCTAAGGCTTATTTTAGAGTGGCCTATTATGATAACCTCTATAAATATGCAATGTACTCTAGAACTTACTTCTCCACACAAACCAGCCACAGGTAAAGGTTTTTTAAAATATTTAATAATAAATAATTAAAACACAAGACAATACTACTACACCACAGAGATATCTAAGAGTTCATAGATCACGCAGAAACTTAAAATAATACAGTAGGACAGGTCTGATGTCAAAGAAAAACACTTAATCTAACTTTCTAATCTTTAGCTAATTTTAAGAGAAAACACAATGCTATAATCCTACTTACATACACAAAGAACATAAGCAGTGCTGGGTTGATGGTCCAAGACTAATGCTTTCAGTCGCTCACTGAACAATAGTTTTTAAAACACTAACAAAAAGGTCTGCTAAGGCCCTCCCAAATTACATCATTTTGACACTTAGGTTTTCCCAGTATTCACATTACATCATCTTGACACAGTCTGGAGTTCCCAGGCAAACAAACTGCATTATTTAGCAAGCTAAAACCTGCTCAGGAAACTACAACAATAAAAGACATGTCACATGTATACTCTAACAATTATTCCATAAGTTAAGACAATAGAATGTGTTCAGTCAGACGCTTTGGCATCATTTTTTTAGATAATTGTAACATCAAAGAACATTTGAAATGCTTGGCTTAATTTTTCCTTATAGCAGATGGCAATGTTGCAAACATCTTGAAGTTCATATTTTATAGTGTTTTCTTTCATTTAAAAACACAAGCCTGTATTTTACATTTAATTATACAGATGATATAATTATGTATCAAATTCTGTTTGACTAGGCTGGCAGCCTTCACCCATCATTCCCCAATCTTCACAATATGTATAAAATCTTTTTGAAGTTAGAAGTTTTCTTCACTTAAAAGTTATTGAAACAGGAGGATTAACTTATGTTAATAGGAATCAATTAATACTACTATACTACAAAGTGATTCTCTTTAAATACTGTATCATATTTGCATTTTGCATAATGTTTTTGGCATTATTAATTATACATTTTCTCTTAGATAGATGCTGATTAGAGGTTGTTACTTGATGAGGGGTTAATCTGAGTGATTATATGTCACTTGGATTAGGAGTATTATACTCCAGGAAGGTTATAGGGGGGGTTTGATGTTACTAGTTTGTTATAAAAGTTTTTGTTTTACATTCTTTACAACACAAAGTAATACTATAGTAATGCACTCATATTTTTCATATCTATTACTATGTAATCAATCTAAACTTTTTCTTCGTATTCCTTTAATACTTAACTATTTGATATGTTTTTGGTCAAAATACACTCTCTTCACAAATTTTACTTCTTATGACTTCATTAAAGAGTATTTCTGTTAATGTTATTGGATTAAATAACTCAAATAAGAGGGGACATTTATTCAAATATCTTAAATTACACAAATTCCAATTAATTTCCATACAAGAAACTCATTTGAAATCAGAAGATATGTTTAAGTTAGATACTAAATCTTATTCAACATTAAATAGTTCAGAACATCTTCAGAAGAAAAGAGGGGTAGCAATTCTGTGGAATAATACTTTACCTTGCTCAAAGATTACCAATACATATAGATAATAAAGGAATGTTTTGTCTAGTCAGATTTGAATTTAAAAATAAAATTTATACTTTAGTGAATTTATATTGGATACCAGGAATAGGTATCAATACAGGAAAACAACATCTGGATCTCATAGTAGAACATTCCAAGGGGTCCTTAATAATAGCAAGGGATTTTAATTGCATTTTGGATAATAAAGAATCAACATCTTTAAATAAAAGAAGGATTACAGCTTCAGCCAAATCATTAAAAGAATTTCTAGAATCATATCATCTGAAAGATATTCATTCCTTTGAAGATTCAGATTCTTTAAACTATACTTTTTTCTCTCATAGACATAACCCCTATTCAAAAATAGATAGGGTCTTATTTTCTACTGACTTATCAGGCTGTCTGGTCAACACCAAGGTTATTTATTGCCCAATATCAGACCATAATTCAATAATATTTGAAATTTCAGTTAATTCAAATTACAATAAATAGATAAGAAAAATACCTGTTTATATCACAAAACTGAAAGATTTTGAAGAATTCTTAACTTTGGAGACACAAAATTTTATTGAACTAAATAATAACTCCTCAGAATTTTTTCTGTGGGATGCCCTAAAAGCTTTTTTATATAGGAGAAATACTAACTGGTATCATATAAAAAGGAAAAGTTGGGATAAACAGTTATCAGATTCAACTTAAATTAGATTCATTGAAACATAAAGAGTCAGATCTAAATAATAAGAAAAATGAAATAAATTATTTGAATAATAAATATATTGAAATCCTAAACCATAAAACATGGTTATATTAGAGAAATATAATTGTTTTTAATTTTCCACATATCCCAAATCATTAAATGTATTAGCGAACAAAACCAAAAGATTAAATAAAATGAATCACACAAATAAACTGTTCCCCTAGAAAGAAAAAAGATGGTTTCAGACATACAAAACATTCTAGCTGAATTCAGAGAATTTTTTATTAATATTAATCAACAATCAAAAATAGATTCTAGTCAAGAAATTAAAACTTTTCTTAATAGATATACTAAAAAAGACTATCAAATGAACAAGCTAATTCTATAATTAAACCTATTTCCTTTAAAGACATTCAAACCTAGATTAAAAAATTCAAATTCAATAAAGCCCCAGGAAATGATGGAATCATCCCAGAAATATATAAATTGTTACCAACTGATGCTATAAAATTACTTCATAAAGTATATAATTTATCCCAAAATAATAAGTTAAATCCCCCCTCTTGGAAGTATATTTTTATCTCTCCTATTCTTAAACCTAACAACGATCCAGTTAAGTGTTCATCCTACAGACCTATTTCTTTACTAACTATTGATTATAAAATGTTTATATCAATATTTGCAGATAGACCAAAAAAGTTGTACCAATCTTAGTTGAAGATGACCAGCTGGATTCATAATTAATAGAAATACTTGTGATAACATTAAAAGAACATTAACTCTAATAGAATCATCCAAATATTTAAATAATCAAACACTAATTAGTTTAGCTATGCATTGCACATTTAATTCAGTTAATTGGGACTATTTATTTATATTACTGGAAGAATTAAACTTTTCAAAGAGCTTTATAAATCTAATCACTCACTTATATCAGGATAGCAAATCATATATTAAAATAGGAACTACTATTTCCCAAAAAAATCCCCATTATTAAAGGAACAAATCAGGGTTGCCTCTTATTTGCTTTATTATTTACCCTTATTATGGAACCATGGGCCAGTTTGATAAGAGATAATGAAAATATTCAAGGATTTAAATTAAATTCCAATAAATCTTCCAAAATACAAATGTTCGCAGATGACATTCTTATTACCCTTGGCGATAATGATTCATCTATTCATGCTCTCTTTAGTAATATTGAACTTTTTCAAAAGAAATCTGGTTTATTATTCAACGATGATAAAACTCAAATTTCCTTAATTGGTCATAAACATTTTGAAATACAAGCAGCTTATAGTAAATATCTGGAAAATCTGATGAACTGCTTTATTTAGGTATTATAATTACAAAAAACATAGATGATATTAAAATAAACTATAATAATGGTGCAGTGGCAGCATTGTCACCTCACAGCAAGAGGTTCTCCCATTCGATTCTCGGCTGGAGCACCTTCTGTGTGGAGTCTGTATGTCCTCCCCATGGTCAAGTGGTGTTCGAAAGACGTGTGAATGTGGTGCCTTCGTTTAAGTTTGGGCGTCAGGCTGGCACCTCGGCACCGTAAAAAAAAAACTACTGCCAACTATTAGCGGACTGGAGTTTTGCTGTGGCGACCCCTAGCCTGGAAAAGCCAAAAGAAAAACAACAACATTGGCAATAGAAAATCTTATTTAAAAAATGGAATAAAATTAATTTCTTCATGGATGAAAAACTTTTAATAATAAAGATGATTTTATTACCTAAAATTTTATATATTACATAATCCATCTCATTATCTCCTCCTAATCAGATTATTAAATTTAATTTCCTGATACACAAATTTTTATGGTCCCTGATTAAACCTAGGATAGCTCTATCTAATCATATGAAAAACTGGAAAAAAGGTGGTATAGCTATGTCTAATTTGGAAATTTATTCTGTTTCCTCAATGGCCAAAACGATTTACCGACTTATAGTTAAAAATTATACGGCAAACTAGAAAAATACCCTAGAAATCTTAATTAGTAATTCTATAAATAAACTTCAGAAGTTAACTATACTAAGCAACCCCTTTATTTGGTTTCTAAAAGAATATTTATTATCTTACTCCTCTCAAACATTTAACTCCAATTATATAATTCTTCTTCTGAAATCCTTTAAAAATTATATTTATAAATTCAATAGTTATAAAGAGTGGATATATATTCTTTTTCCTATAGCTTTCACACAAGGTGTCATCTTCTCATCTAATTATAATAAAATGCTTTCTTTTCAACAGAAAAAACTAATATTTTGGTTTCAATTGATGACTAAGAATGATCTGAAAACTATAAACATATTAAAAATCAATATGAATGCGATTCTTTCTCTTGGTTAGATTTACAGCAAGCTAGGAAATATGTTCTAAAAATGGATTCTCTGTCTTTAACAACAAAAAATACAAGACCTAAATTATTTCAATTTATGGTAAAAGTTTTACAACATAATTCTACATCTAAAAATATTTTCTCTCATTTATATAAAACAACCAAATTTGATTTAGATAACCCTTCAGAAAGTTACTGGAACTATTTTACTTTAAGAATTATCTCCTTACAGATTCTGACAAAATAACTATCTTACAGTCAGCAAGTGTAACCACCTCATCTCTTAATTGGAACATTTTTACATGGAGATATTTGCACAGGTCTTTTATTACCCCATTTTCTTTAAGTAAATTTAATAAAAAAGATTCCAATTGTTGGAGATATAACAAAGCTGTTAATGCAGACTGGGCACACATGATGTTTTATTGTATAGAATTAAATTTTGGACAGATGTTATTTCTTTTTAAATCACTAGTTATATTTAACACATGTTCCTAATTGTATCAGAGAATCTAATCATCCTCTGATTTGGTCAATTCTATCCATTGCCAGAAAAATCATTACAAGAAATCAGAAGTCTCATACTTCACCCTCAATAATTGAATTCAAAAATTTACTTCTTGAAGTCTGTAACTTAGAAATTTTGACCAATACTGCAAGATCTTCTAGGAATACTAATTCATCTAATATATGGAAAAAAGTATATGATTCTATTAAAGAAGTAATGCAAATTCTTTTTTAATATTTTTATTTTAATGCACTTGTTTATTAATATCTGATTATTGTGGAGAATGTCATTGTATATAGTTTAAAATCTATGTTTAATTTTCTCATTTTGTCATGTCACTCATTTTAAAAATGTACATACCTCTAGTTTGTTTATTTGACAATATTTATCTCAATAAAGCTGTTTTTTTTTTTAAAAAGACACATACAACATGGCAACATTTAAAACTGATTTACAAATCTGCCATTTAAATGTTTATATTCTCTGTTAAAAAATCGTATCGTTAAATTTCTTCAACACAGATTTATCAGCTGCGTTTAATCTTATCTGGCATACAGTTTTCTTTGGTTTGAAAAATTATCTATGCTCCCTTGTTTATCAACTGCAACAGTTATCTCTGATACATAGAAAATATATAATTTAATTTTTTTGCATATAATAGAGTGCCTAAACAGACTACTAGCATTGTATTAGTTTTTGCTATAAAGTAAATGTTTATATAAAGTCTGCTATAAGGCAAAAGCACAGTATGTAACAATCTTCAAAAAAAGTTTCTCAACATACCAAAATATTAACAGCATACATATAAGTACCAAGTATAACTTTTTTCAGTAGAGTAGTATCAACGACATTAATGTAGCAAAAATTAATTTTATTGTATATTATGACAAGCAAATGTAAGTTAGACTGTATTAGCCTATATCTTTGAAACAACACCAATACATTTCCTTTGTTATATTGTTTTATTAGCTTCAGGGTCAACGTAAGGATTAGCACATATATTCAAAGTGGTACAAGAGATACTCCTTACCAAATTACCAACTTTACCAATGTATACTAACTCTAACCTGCAACATTCACTAGGAAAGAAATTCATACTGCTACCACTACATGAGCAGGGTCAGACACAGACATGCTCACCAACAGACATGAATTTGTCTGTGTTATTTGGTGATTTAGTTAGGATGCATTTCCAGACTGGGTTAAGGGTTCCAGTGACTATAAATCCTGAACTGCACCCAGTATTAGAAGTGTTTCAAAATATGTGTATTGGATAAATAATGAACAACAGACATTAGTTAAAGAATTTACAACATCCATAGATTTGAGGGTAATGCAACCGGATAAGGATGGAGGGCTGGTCATTATGGAACAACTGGATTATGAGTAGCAGCTGTTGACAATATTGCATGGAGGGTCATATGTGGAAGCTTCCCGTAACAAAGTCAACATAGCATATCATTGCATGGATGTTTTATTGTACGACATGCTAATGCAAGGGCAAATAACACAGGATCAATATAATTTTATGAATGTTCAATTCCCATGTATCCCTTGCATATTTGGAGTGCCAAAAATTCATAAGAACATGGAAAATCCCCCCCCCCCTTAGACCCATAATGGATGTGAGGAATTCTAAAACATATTGCATTGCTAGAACAATTGATTCCCTGTTAAAAGGTCATGTTATTGGTATTCCTTACTGCTGCAGGGACTCCTGGGATTTTTTGATGAAATATAATGACATTGATTTGGCTTTAAATCAATCTTTTTAACAACTGATGTTAAATATCTGTTTACTCGCATACCACATGGCAGAGGGTTGCAGTGGTTTGAGAAATATTTGATGTTTAATTTTGGTTGGGATCAGAATATAGTGAATACCTTGACTACCTTGATGGAGTGGTAAAGGATTTGAATTATATCTATTTCCAGGGCCAATATTTTAAACAGTTGTCAGGTGTGGCTATGGGTGCTGCATGCGGTCCTTTGTTTGCAAATATAGTTATGGCAGCCTGGGAAAAGAAGTTTTTATTGAAAGTTTTTTTCTTTCAATATGTACATTTATATACCCATTTTTGGATGACCTGTTTGTAGTGTAGGTAGGCTCATTGGAAATGATAGATGAATTCATCCAGTACATTAATACTACTACAACTTTTTTGGTGTTTACATTTAATGTAGGCCAGGAGTCAATAAATTACCTTGATGTCCATTTATCATTATATCCTTGAGACAATATTCTTATATCTAATATTATAGGAAGCCATCCTATTCCAACACTTTCTTGTACTATAGTAGTGGTCACCCTCACCATCAAAAATGAGAAGTGGTGAAGGGCCAAATGGTGAGGTCTGCTCAAATGGTATCACAGTGGCATGACTTACTTGAGGAGTGTAACAAATTAAAGAATATGTTTTTTAAGAGGGTTATCCAGATCAGTTGATCACCTTAATGTTGGTGGAGGTAATTAGAAAGAGACAAACTGATTTGCACAAACCTTTGTTGGGGAAACTACAGGGAAATTGTGACTCTAGTATCTTGGTACCAGTATGGTTGGATTCTCAGGTAAGTAATTGTTCCACCTATAGCCAGGTTCCTATACAGGAAGGTTAAGAAAATAACCTTCATAGTTCTTTATATGTTATGACATATAATGTTGATGGTGTACAACTTGTCAGAATTATGAATAAAAATTGGGAACTTATTACGAATAGTAGAGAAGTTCAAGAGAAACTTGGAGCAAGACCCAAAATAGTTTATAAACAAGGGAGTTCCTTTAAAAATCTTTTTGATAATATGTCAAGTAGTAGAAAAAAGACAGTGGGCAGGATGTTCAAATGTGGGTCCTGTAAACAGTGTTATATGATATTATAAGGGGAAGAAATTAAGATAAATAATATGTCCATAAGGGACATTACAATTGTTATACTGAGGGGGTTATTTATGCTGCTGTTTCTCTCTGTAAATTGTGCCCAGTTTTTTTATGTAGGCAAAACAGAGCGGAAATTGAAGCAAGGTATATATGAGCACTGTTATGATATAAGTAAACAAAAACTTACCAATGCCCTTTACAAATACATACGTACAAAAGTGGATCATGTTTTTTTGTTTTGGAACAGGTGGAACAGCACCTTAGGGGAGAACCCTGGCCCATTATACTTGAACAGAGGGTTTTATGGTGGCTTTTTGAATGCATCATCTTGGCCTGGGTTAAATGAAATAATTATTATTAGTAGTATGTTAGAGATGAAAGCATATGAGAAGTAATATTTTGGATCTTATTGTTATAAATTGCAGGTTACATACAATATAATGCATAGGATTAGGTGATATTCACTTTAATTCATTCTAATTGATTAATTGTCGTGATTTGCAGGGGTATATATACTTCAATGTGTGTTAATTTAGATGGTCTGAAGAAGTCTGTATTAAGGACAAAAGCGCTGTCATTTGGTATTGTTTCACTTCAATAAATCTTGGAGAATTTTCCTGGTGGTCGTGTTGCCTTTACATCTGTGTTTCCACAAGCAGACATGCACATTAAATCTATCCACTTACCTAACCCTTACTTGAAAATACTCACACAGGCACATTCCCAGCCCTAATACTAACCCACTTACTTCTGTGTGTAGTTTGATCTGTTTACTTTCTAATGGTGCAATTTTTGAACTGTCTGCATTCTTAACCGCAATAATAGAGAGAGAGAGAGACAGTTTTTTTCACATGCATGTGCACGCGCATGTGCACACAGACACACACACACACACACACACACACACACACACACACACACACACACACACACAGCATAGAGTAACTAAACCAAACTGAACTAGTGAACATTATGTTGAGAGTATGATATTTAAATTACATCATTTTATTGTGACACACCAAAATATTAGTGAATTCTATTTTTGCCTCATCTAAGATACATTCTAATTTAATTTGTTTCTCAAAACCAAAGTATCATTTCATTTTTTTCCCAAAACCAAAACTCAGATTCATACCATAATATGTTGAATTATATTGTAGCTTACAGCATACCTCTCAACCTCTTAGGACAAAAACTCTAAGCAAACCCCAAAAATTATGATAGGACAAATGCCTAAAATAGGGTTAATTTTTTAATATTACTCATATAAACTTAGAAACTTGCTTGAATAAAATGTTTTATGTTGCCATGCATTTTCAGAAGGATAAATCATCTGAAAATCAAACATCTGTCATTATTGAATGAATTCAGTCCTCACTAATTTGCCAGAAAACCACACATTTTATAAGGAGCAGTAAAAATATGAGGTAAAAATGAGGACAGTCTGTAAAAATCTGGATAGTTAAGAGGTAAGGCTTACAGAAAAGGCAGGCATTTTTATAAGACACATTACATTGTTCTGCACTGAATTTAGCATTCAGTTATAACATGCTGAAGAATGCTGGGAAGTTTGCTTAGTATGATGAAGTTGTCTGTTCCTTTAAGATGGCAGGTACACCTTCTGCATACTTATATGTCAGTCCCAATCGGAAACACAGATCAATCGTTGTTGTTCTTAGCTTTTCTAATTGCCAGTTCACTCCTACTGCTGAGAGATCCTACAACTTCTGTCACTGGGTGAGGAATAATGTGATATTTTTCACTCAGCAAGCTTCCAGAAAGCATTTTAGATGATTGCCCTGACCTTTTTGTGGCAGTCTGATTCATCTGTGAGCTGGCTTCAGGAGCAGTCAAATATATGAAGTTGCATACATATTCACAGCATTTCAAAAGGAGACCATAAATAGAATAATAAACACAGTACGTGGCCACAAAGTATATTTTGAATCGGTACATGCATTTTAGCTGCAAGGACATTAAAAATGACTGGAAAACTGACTCTACTGATAATCGCTGATGCTGAATTGTACAGTACATTTGTGTCTTTTGGAATATTGGGACTATAATCAAAATGGCATTCAACTCTGAACATTGTTTTGTTTCTCACCTTACTGACTAGAGATGCAGATGAATTAGTTTATCTGTATTTATGTATGTACATGAAAAAGAAAACAGGCCCTTTTACTCTTCCTGGTGCTTTTTTTGCAAATAATTCAGAAATGTGAAAATGCCCATATTAATCCAGTCTGAAGAAAACTGTTGTGCATCATACAGCTTGCAACATGTTCATAGGTTCATAGGTAAGTACTAGGCTATCTGCCCGAGGGCATCTATAAGCCTAGCCAGAATGTGTTGGCTTTCACTGCCCCCTTAGATTAATTCCCTGTGCCTCTGTCCAGCAGAGCCATTAGTTCCCTGTGCCTCTGTCCATAGAGGTGCAATCACACCGCAAGCCAACCTCTTCTCTAAGACACTATAAAAGACAATATTGTATGAAACTATAAAAGCAGAATTAAATAAGCTTCTACCGTAAAATGATTTAAACTCTTCTGCTGTCATTTCTAATACATAGCATATGTAAACCTAAGAAGGCAGCATTTTCAGTATAGCTTTAGCAAGAATCATGATACACTTTATCCATGTATTCATGTTATTAGCTTTATTTATTTATATGCTTACTTTTTGTATGTACACATTGAATAATTGCAGTCTTGTAACTGAGTAAGTTAGCTGGTCTATAGACAGTTTTCTGCAATGAACCAGGCCATATGGCAGGTAGACTATTTTATAGAAACATGGCGTACAAATAGGAAACAAATTAGTTGCATTACACAGATAGTATTCACAAACTGATGGAGCACAGGGAACACAAATCAGAAGAAATAGAGTCACAGAGTTATGCATTTTAACATAAATGCAATATATCCATTATTTATCTACCAAACAAATAATAAATAGAGAAAATGTATGTGCTGTTGGAGATGTTGGATGTTTTAACCCTTGCAAGGAAAGCAGGTGCAGGCTATATGATTTGCAGTATGTTCATTTAGTTTTTGTCTTGCAGAGCTACAGTTTTTTCTTTTTTTTGTTGTGTTTGGCTTTATGAAGCAAATCTTTCCATACCAAATGACTTATTATAGAGAAGGCTCTTTCACCTACAGTGATTTTAAAAGATGGTCTGATAAATGACACGGCTTATTTACTGTTCTCTTAAAGGGTGCATGCTTGCTGTATTATTTGTGGTTTAGATTTTAAGGGTATACACTGGTCCACTATTATGATTTTGGAAATCACAGAGCTAAGCAGAAGAAGAGTGACTTTGCTATTTATGTGTAGAAAATTAAAGCTTCCAAGTAAGTCTGAATGATGGATTCAAGAGTCTGTGAGTAAAACAAACCTGCATATCATGCCAACAGCAGTCCATTGTTTTTGTATATTGAACTGTGGTTTAAGGATAGTAGTGGGACGCCATATTCAGTTTTGGGGATAATCACATTTCTGGGCACGGGTCATTATTATCTAGGATTTTGAGAGGATTTCTCTGTTGTGATGAATACAGTGATACTACATTTCATTATATTTACCAAATTTCTTATCTATTGCCATGGGACCAGAAGCATTGCTCTAAGAAATATTTTATTTTTGCTGTCAGCTTGAATAAGGTTTTTGTTTTCCTTCTAGAAGGAGTATATATCATTAGCATACATAAATGTATTAAGGTGCGGAAGGTTAATAGTTAAATCATTGATGAATAGAGTAAATAAGTGGAACCCTAGTACTGATATTTGAGGAACACCACCATTAAATATGCCATTATCATATTCTTGTAATGTTCTGCTTCTGAGATACCTGTCTAACTAGTGCAAAGTATTGAGGCGCAAGTTTCACTTGCCAAGTTGGGTGAGCAGGAGGGAAAGATTCACCATTTCAAAGGCTCTGGTCATGTCAGTAAGGGACCTTATTCATATTATTGAAAAACAGCATCTAGTGAAGTGTAAAGGGAGAGTTGTACTAAAGGGATTCTACAAAACATGTTATTGGTCACATTGTAGTCTGTACTGATTTATATGCTTGAAAAGCGGTTTGTTAACTAATATTTCAGAAATCTTTGTAAGGAGTCAAAGATTAGCTATATGCTTATAATTCTTGTAGTCCTCTGGCTACAAATCTTTGGCAGAGGTATAATGCTGCCATGTTTAAATGGGTCAGGAAAAAGGGCTGAGATGAAGGAGATATTGCTTAAAAGGGAAAGTTTTTTTTTTTTTCAATGAAATATCAGACTTTGCTTAAGAAGACTAGTTGTAGAGAGTAAAACTATATTCACAGCCAAGGATTTAGTTTGTCTAGAGAATTGTTGACCTCCTTTTTTTCCTAATTTGTCTGAAATAAAAAGATGGGCATCAGACTGTTAGAACTGGGAGTTGTGGGATATATTGTCGTATGATTCTGTAGATGTTTGAGGAGGCAATATGTCAACTATGTCATGAATCTATGACAGAAGAAAGTGTCTATCAATAATTATGACATGGTTGGGTCAGAGGAGTTAGTAACATCACATGTAAGTTGCTTTAGTTCTTTGTTTCTTAAGTAAGTAGTCTTAGGAGAATTAGTAACTATCCTGGTACTTTTTTCTTGGATCCAGATATTGTTGGATTTATAGTCCATTTTTTTAAAGATGTATTAAGTCAGGGACAAGTATTTATTTATTTAGTTAGGTATTAACTGACTGACTTTTGTTTTCCTGAAAAAGCCAACTCGGTCATAATTACCCATTTTCAGTGGTGCTTCAAAGAGAAAAGCTCTAACATACATAAATTACTTTGCATAATATGTTTAGAAAGTAGAAAGTTTGATAACTGTGGTGATACAATTATTATATTGACTTACAGATACAGCTACATTCTTTAACTTTAAGATAGGCAGCGTATAATACAAAACGCAAATTAAAAGCAGTAGAATAATGGCTTATACAGAGAAACATACAATAAATATATATATATAGGCTTTTGTCAGATAACTTTTATTATTAATGGGGAAAAGAAGTGTTTAGATAGAGGTGATTAAGCCTAAAGAAATCAGTTAAAGGGAAAATGTTTGATGAAAAGGCAGCAAAGAAATGAAGAGCCTAAGAGAGGAAAAGTTAAGTAGGAAAGTTAGAAAGTGGTAAAACAGAGGTACTGCAGGCTTCATAAAATGCTGGTACATGAACAGAGACAGATGAGGGATACAAATTCATTTAATTATTCCTTAATAGTAAGCTGATTATATATTGATCTGGTGGATAAGGGTAAGGTATTCTTTTTGACTACTGAGTAAAAGTAGAAGCTTTTTCCCACTGTTTTATTAGATTTATGGATCCTTGGAAGTTTTTTTCCTCAGATCTCAGTGACCTATTGTGAAGGTAGGTATGAAGTACTAAACTAAGGCAGTGTAGAATACACGTTTGAAAATCTGGCTGAGAGTCAAAGTGAGTTGTACATAGTTAAGGTGATGGGGTTGTTCGAGCCATTTAAGAGACTGTGGAGCAATACAGTGATTGGTATTGAGTGACACTAGTTGCAAATTTGGCAGTGTCATTGTAACAGGATTCTAATCTATGTTTTAGAGAGGAATGTTACTCGGTTAGTATATGGTCAACATATAAAAGTAAGGGTAACTGAGAAGTGTAGCTTTTGTAGATGTAGGTAAAATTGTTTGTCTGTAGAGCAACCTGAATTTTTGGTGTTTTTCTGACATGGACCCTCTTCCACTGACATCCTGCTGGCCAGCATTTACTTTCTCCTTCCTAATAGACACTGACATTTACTCCTACTAATCACTCTTATATTTTCTTCACTTCTTCTAGACTTGTTACTCCCATTATTTATATCTTCCTGTCTTTATGGGAACTGCATGGCTTCAAGGAAGTCACCCTTGGTCTCCCCCTACCTTTCTTATTTGTCCTTGCCTGAGACAGCTACTAAACCAATTTCAGCTCTGAGCTAGTGTTTGTGCACAGTCAACATTGATTCAGTGCACTCAGCTGCTTATTGTTATAAGTGTTCCTGCAGGCAAATAGGCATGTAACAGTGAAGTCTGCAGTTTGAACACCAGGTTTTGGGCCCTGTTTTTATGTAAATTATAAATATTATGGTAGCCTAAAACAAAGAATTTTGTCCACTATAACAGCTACATTTTCTTAGACCACAGCAGTCCCAGTGGTACTTTGTCCTTTAATTGTCCTCAATTCATTGTTTTTAGCATCCACTGTCCCCCTTCCTTAAGTTTATTTCTCTATTCTCTTGTAACCCATTTTGAGTTTTCAGGCAGCATTTATCCAGTGCTGAAGTACTGCATTCTGGCTTACTTTTTCTCATTGTTTTGGTGGTCTGTGGGGGTTGAGGTAGGTGTTTGGACTTATTTCAAAGTCCATAGAATTCTCCTTACATTACACAGTTATTCAAAAGTCAAGTGCATTTTTTTTTTACTGTTATTAGCATTAGTCAGGTCAAGGTGATATTGGACTAACTCTCCCAGTAAAATTGTGTCCTAGAGTAACAAAACCAAGACATTCATTTAGCTTCAGATAAACTCTGTTAAATCTATCTATATTATCTGCATCTATGTTCCTCCACGCAATAACATTACTACTATTGAAAACATACTCTGTTGGTTATCTCAAAACCTCTCCCAAGAGACCATCATTCTTGGTGATTTCAACATTAATTGGAAATGTTGCAACAATAACTATCCCACTACCCATATTAATCTCTATGGGTTTACACAAATAATCACCTCACCCACTAGAATTGACAAAAACAATAAGAAAGAAAGTACCTTAGACTGGATACTCATCAATAATCAACCCCAGACCTACAATTCTGGAACCCTCCCAGACAATGTAAGCGACCACTTTCCAACCTATGCTATTAGGCTTAAAACCAATCCACATTCCAAACCCATATTTAGAACAATTAGAACCAAGAAAAACTTCAATCTCGATTTATTCTTAACTGAACTTAAAGCTTGTAATCGGTCCCCATTAAAACAACTTTCCCTTGATGAAGCTGTTGACTACTTCAATGCTAATTTCCTAGCCATCCTTAACCAACACGCTCCTACCCGCTCTATTAGGATAAAAACCAAACCTGCTCCATGGCTTTCTAAAGAAACTAAGCAAAAACTCCATCTGAGAAATAAATACTGGCACAGATCACGCTTAACTAAGAACCCCATTGACCTCCAAAACTTTAAACAATTGAGAAATGAAACAAAAAAAGCCATAATGTCTGATAAACAAAACTACTACCTACATTCACAGCAATCCCACCATAATAAACCACAAAAATTCTGGGCAAGCATTAATGAACTATTACACCCCGGTCAATCTATTACACCAAACCCACAAGGCTCTGACCACAACAACCCCAAATAAACTGCCAATGCCTTTAATACCTTTTTCACCAAAACTATTCAAACTCTAGCCAGTCAACTCTCTCCACAAAATTCAGCCTCATCTAAGTCTGAATCCAACCCACCTCCTCCATTTCACTTCCAACCTGTCCCTGCAGCTTTTATTCTACCCTTTTACAAAAACTTAAACCTTGCACTCCCTCTGCTGACCAACTACCTGCAGAATACTTACAGTTAGCAGCCTACCCCATCTCCATTCTCATCAATAGAAGCATTACTGAAGGATACGTCCCCAATCTTTGGAAAGTCTCACATATTATTCCCCTTCATAAGGGGGGAGACTCCACTGACCTTTCCAACTATCGTCCCATAGCCCTACTCTCCCCTTTATCTAAGGTTATGGAAAGGTGCATTCATAGGCAATTACTAGACCACCTTCTCCATAATAACCTGCTCTCCAACTCCCAACATGGCTTCAGATCTTCCCACAGCACTACTACTGCCCTCCTCTCCTTCATGGACACCATCAACAAAAAACGCAACCTTATCATGCTCTCCTCTGCACTTTTCATTGACCTGTCCAAAGCTTTTGACATGGTAAATCACAATATACTCATAAACATTCTGAAATCTCTGTCACTTGATGCACTAGCTATAAAATGGTTCCTATCCTACTTAAATAACAGACATCAAGCTGTGCTCTGGAATACAACTCTTTCTACCCAACTACCCGTTAATATTGGTGTCCCTCAAGGGTCCATATTAGTCCCACTCCTATTTTCCTTATTCATCAATGACCTTCACGAAGCAGTTCTCCAAGCTACATGCATACAATACGCAGACGATTCTACACTTATATGCTCAGCCACATCTGAATCTGAACTTCACTTCCTTGCACAGAACTTATTTAGCACAGTAGAACTATGGTTTACAAAATGCTGTCTCATACTAAACCCCCAAAAAACTAAACTTCTACTATTTACACCTACCAATAAATCTCCACCAATTGACTTCACTATAGCTTCTAATAATAGCACGGTTATATCCCAGGATCTTACTACCAAACTGCTAGGTATCACCATAGACAACAACCTTAACTTTAACACTCATATTAATAATATCTTGAAAACAACTAACAGGAAAATAGGCTCTCTATACAGGATCAAACCCTTCCTCACTCCTACAACTAGAATAACTATCGCCCACACCCATCTAATCTCTACCCTACTCTATGCCTGTCCCATTTTCACTAACCTGTCAAAAAATAACCTTAAAAAACTAGAAAACTCCTACAACAACATAGCCAGATTTGCCACTGGTAACCCTTTTAAAACACACCACTGTATTAATCTAAAATACCTAGGGTGGCTTGAATTACAGTGACAGCTAAAATATAATCAACTGACCATTGCCCATAACATTCTTTATCAACCTGCTAAGACACCCATACTATCTAAACTTATTCATCCCTACAATAACCTGAAATCCCTAAGATCTTCACAAAAAATCCTCATAAATATTATCAAATCAAACAATACAGCTGGAGACTCTCTCTTCACTAATACTGTTAGGAAAATCTGGAACTTACTCCTCACTGAACTTTCTACACTTCCCTCTATTTCCTTGTTCAAAAATAAACTTAAGCTCTTCCTTAAAACACATTGGATGTGCCCCTGTACTAAACCTGACTAACCTACATGCTCTCACTACTTGTTTCAACCCCACCTTATATGCTCTAGCTACCTGTTTCTACCTCACTGTCTCAGCTCAGTAACAATCTCATCAGAATTCAACTACCATTCTATTTTCTACTACCTAGCCTTACCTATTAGTATACTCTCATAAAAGTTCCAGTCTTCACGATTAGAATTTTCTTACTCAACTTCTGTTCCAGTCTTACTTTCCTTTTTTCCCCTTCTTATATCTACAATTATATTATGTGTTTTACTATCAATGTTTCTGAACAGTTAAATTGCAGCCTCATGATAAATTGTATTATGTTTAGTCAATATTTTATGTTATATACTCTATATACCTGTAACCACTTTTTAGCTAATACTGCTTTAGTTATTAATGTAGTCGATCTCATATATGTACTTCTGTAGATATGTACTGTAATTGAACTTTGGAGCTTATCTCCCCGGGCCTCTACTGAAAATGGACATATATCCAGCTAGACTAGCCCGGTCAACAAATGTAAAATAAAATAAAATAAATAAATAAATTCATCTACTAGCACAGAGGACCAGTGGCGGCTGGTGACTTCAAATCACAGGGGGGCTGCAGGAGACAGCTGAATGGGTGGGGTCAATGGGGAAGGGGTGTGGTCAACCAGAAAGGGGAGGAGCTATGCACAAAACCACAAAAAACTAACTTTAATTAAATACTCTGCCCTGGGTGGCAAACCATCATTATGAAAGTCCAATCAAGACAAAAATAAGTGTAGAAGAATAAAAATATTTCAATGCATTGGCTGCATGACAGCTTACTTAATATCTAGATTGAATCAAAAGGTTGTGAGGCATGAAAAAATAAATTACTTTTTAAATACATTACTGGAATGCCAGTCAAACTCAAGTATAAGAAAAACCAGAAGCACTCAACTCAAACTACTTCTCCTTGCACTGCAGTTCTAATTATAATATATTCAGCTTTATTAAAGTACCAAGTAACATGCTGAAAGTAGAAATCTATGTGATGCCCCCACTTGTAAAAATGTTTCTTATCCAAAAAAGACCTGCTGCCTGACAACTTGTTTCATGGGGAAAACATGATAAAAGTAAAAAATGAAAAGCAAACAAGAAACAAGCTCAATATACATTGCTTAAAGGATTACTGTACAGGTTATGGACCACACATGATTGGCATTCTGTTTAGTTTATGGGTAAAGTCTGTAGAGATGACTGGAAGTCTCCAACAAGTGTAATGAGCTTTTTAAAATAATGGAATCCTGTCCTTTAATACCCAAGGCTTATACATTATCTAGTCAAGTATTCTCTGCATGGCAACAACAGAAAGGCTTTCAATGTTGGCAATTCTTTAACAGTATGCTTATTAAAGCTTACTTGCATCTTACGATCTCAGACAAGCTTACCTTATGGTCATTAAAGCATTGCTACTTAAACACAGAGCAACAGGCACTTTGAGTAATAAGCATAAATCAACAGTACAAAAATATGACAGAAACCAGACCATTCTGCAAAATCAAGGACAGATGAAAAGCCACTGTAGTACTTATGCAGTGTGTCCTCCCCATCCAAGGTAGATACAACTACTCCTTGCCTTGCGTGGACACATCCAGAGTCACTACATGGGGGAGTGGGGTGCAACAAGCATGTCACAATTTGAAATCTCTCTGGCTGACTGTGATGGCCCTGACACATTTGTCATACCTCTCAACCTCAAGAGCAAGAAATCTGGACAAAGCCATACACAGAAGTGGGACAAAGGCCCAAAAATAAGGACAATTTTTAAATATGGCCCTAATAAACTTAGAAAGATAATAGAATAGGTCTTGCATTAGTATCAATTTTCTGGAGGGTATAAAATCTGAAACTCAAATGTCTGTCATTTTCTAACTTCAGTCTTTAGTGATTTGTCACTAATTTGCCAAAAAACACAATTTTATGAAAAATGGACCAAAAATGTGATGCAAAAATATAAAATAGACACACAATACAGCTGCTACCTGTCAAAGAAGGGACACTTTAATATTAGTACTGCTACCTTGAGCAGCTGACAAAATAAAATAATCTACATGCATTTCAAGTAATCTATAACTTTGATTATTACAGTTATTTCTTAATTGTAAACCCTCCATGTTTTCTTCTAAAATTGCTATTTTTCGGAGGGATTATTAGGGGGAAGAGCAACATTTTGAGCCAAAAATCGGGGACAGTTGAGAGGTTGGCTATGTCTAATTCTATAAAGCAATTTATTTGCATGTACCTCTCAACCTGTTAATGCAGTAAATCTGAACAAGGCCAAATATATTGGGGGCACATATAAACAGTACTAAAAATTGCTCTTGTATAAATTGAGACAGTTGATAGAACAGCTCTTACTTTAACATGCATTTTTCTGAAGGTTATGAAGTCTGAAACTTATTATTTAGTGACTTAATTCCTAAATGATTTGCCAGAAAACTACAAATTTTATGAAGAACAAACCAAAAATAAGAAGCAAAGATCTATTCATTCTTTGAAAATCTGGACATTTGGGAGGTATAGTTCAGCTGGGCCTGTCTGAGTTTGCTGCCCTTCCCCCCTGACAAAATAATGGTTGAATGGAGCCTCTGCAGCCATTCCAATGAACTTGGCTATTTCACTCCATTTACCATAAACACTAATGTGCATACTGCTTTACTTCTATGATGAGTTGGACTTCATTTGAAAGTTTTATTTTGTATTTTACAGCACAAACACTAAGTCATCTGTTAAACAAAGCAATGCAGTCTCACAATGAAAACTTAGCATTAAAACTTCTCTGCCCTTGAAACTCACATTCATTGAAACAGCATTGAAACCCACATTCAAAGAAAATACATTTTGCCAGTGGCAGATAAAGATTAATTTTGGGCTGTTTTCAAATCATAGGCCCCTTGCATATGAAACATACATGTGCTCTTTGATACACCTTCCTCATTGTACTAAAATTATATTCCTTGTACACTACAGTACACTTGTTAGAGGGTGTTTTAAATTTGTTTTGAACATTTTTCCAGTAAGCAATGAAACAAACCATATGCACCCATAATGGCAAAACTGCCCAGTTGAGAACATTTATCATAAAAAAGTCTACTCAGACTTCCACAGTCCACCATTATTAGTAAATATACACAATTCTACAGTCCACCATTATTAGTAAATATGCACAATTCCACAGTCCACCATTATTAGTAAATATGCACAATTCTACAGTCCACCATTATCAGTAAATATGCACAATTCTACAGTCCACCTTTATCAGTAAATATGCACAATCTCTGAAGTAAGTCATCTAAATAATTCCACATTAAAGAAATCTGTAACTAATGAAGTGGTTGCTGCTAGCAATCACCTTTATATTTCATGGTTTCATCGAAAAATAAAGTGTCTGTTGCCCCTCAGGAATAAATTGCCTATATTACATTACAAAATGATAAGCTAGTAATAATATTGCAAGAGGAAATGGATGGCAAACTGATAACAGACTCATAGTTAGTATCTTCACCAAGGAGAACATTCTCAGTACGGCAGCATCCATCCCTTGTGGGAGTAGAACCCACAGCCTTCTGCATCAAAAGCAAGTACACAACCTGTTGTGCTATAGTATTAACTAGGCAAAGCACTAAACTTCTATTCCCCTGCAGCTCTCAGCTCCTTGTAAAATCTACTCAATACTCAACTGCATCTCAACTTCGCAGCTCAAGAAAACTGGAAAAAGCCAAAATGTATTGGGGTCAAAAGCCCCAAAACCAGGGACACATTAAACATTGCTTGTATAATCTTGGAAAGTTGCTAGAATAAAATGTTGTGTTGCCACCATACATTTTACTGCCAAGGTCCCTGAGCAAAAAACAGTCAGAGTAACATACCACTACACCACATCAGCTGCTTTGTAAAAGAGAGGAAGACTGAAATTTAAATGGCTATCATTTAGTGAATTCAGTTCTCACCATAGCTGTCAACCTCTTAGTACAAAACACCTGGACAAACCCAGTAATGAGGGAATACAGCCCTCAAACATATTCAGTGAATTCAGTTCTTGCCATAGCTGTCAACCTTAGCACAAATACCTGGATGAAGCCAATAATGGGGGAATACAGTCCCAAAAATAGGGACAAATTTAAAATATTCATCTTATAAACTTAGAAAATTGCTAGAAAAAAAGGTTGTGCTACTATGTATTCTGAAGAGCATGAAGTTTGAAATTCAAATGCCGGTCAATTTTACTGCTGACAGAACAAAAACAATTTTCAGCAGAGACCCAGGGTTTAATACTGCAGACAAGTCTTTGTAAAATGACAGGGCACCAGAGCAAATCCACACAAACACAGGGAGGAGATGCAGACTCCACACAGAAGGCACCCCAACCAAGAATCAAACCAGAAAACCTATAGCTGTGAGGCAACAATACTACCACTGCACCATCAAATATGCAAGGAATTAAACATTCAGAAACCTGAAGTCTGAAATTCAAATGCCTGTCAATTTTACTGCTGACAGAACAAAAACAATTTTCAGCAGAGACGCAGGGATTAATACTGCAGACACGTCTTTGTAAAATGGCAGGGCACCAGAGCAAATCCACACAAACACTGGGAGGAGATGCAGACTCCACACAGAAGCCACCCCAACCAAGAATCAAACCAGAAAACCTATAGCTGTGAGGCAACAATACTACCACTGCACCATCAAATATGCAAGGAATTAAACATTCAGAAACCCTTAAGTCTGAAATTCAAATGGCTGTCAATTTTATTTAACATTTTTTAATCAGGACAGTCTGACTTGGAACAAAAAAAGAATTTTCAGCAGAGGCCCAGGAAGAAATAATGCAGACATGTCTTTGTAACATGGGAGGACACAAAAGCATACCCACACAAACACAGGGAGAAGATACAGACCCCACAAAGAAGGAACCCCAGCCAAGAATCAAACCCGAGAACCTGCAGCTGTGAGGCAACAATGCTACCAGTGCACCATCAAATAAAAACAAACCCATACAAACACAGGGAGAATATAACAGACCCCACAAAGAAGGAATCTCAACCAAGAATCAAACCTGAGAACCTGCAGCTGTGAGGCAAGAATGCTACCAGTGCAACATCAAATAAAAGCAAACCCACCCAAACACAGGGGGGAGAAGATAACAGACCCCACAAAGAAGGAACCCCAGCCAAGAATCAAACCTGAGAACCTGCAGCTGTGAGGCAACAATGCTACTACTACACCATCAAATATCAAGCATTGCAACATTTACAAACCACAGATATTATGAGGACCAGATCAGATCGAATATGAGGCAAACATCTGCAATTTTTTTACAAATGGTGGTGGGTAGGGAACTCAAGTCTTTAACACCTGCATACAGGGTACAGGGTTCAAGCCTGAGGTATTCCCTACCACACCACCATGAGCACCTGGGGCATTTACACACACACACACACACACACACACACACACACACACACACACACACCATAAATTCAATCCAGTATTTAAACGCAGCAAGTACCATAAATTCAATCCAGTATAAACATTGTAAAAGTAAATTCAATCCAGTATATAAACGCAGCAAGTACCATAAATTCTATCCAGTATAAACATTGTAAAAGTAAAAAGCACCATACACTTACCTGTCCATTCTTCTCCATAATATCCAGCTAACGTACATCCTGCCCGCGCAATACTCCAAAGACCCGCGAGATCCCAAGCAAAACTCCTTCCCGACGAGACTGTCCTGACTGCTGCTGTTGCAGTCCGGACCCGACACATAATCCCAGCGAGTCTGTGCACTTTAAAAGTGCACAGACGTCTCCTTGTGTTTCCCTATGGGGACTGCCGGACTGCCTGGAACATGCGCATAGACTGACAGTAGTCGGGACTACTGCACATGCGCGAAATTAAAAAAAAAAATTTTTCTATTTCTTTTTGTTTTGAGGGGGCTGCAGTCCAGCAGTCCAATAGCACAGGCCGCCCCTGCAGAGGACCTTTAAACTGCGTTGTTCATTTTACTTATCTCTCATCAGATTTGTGGCTGTTTATTTTAAGTCACTGACTGTTTTCTGTCTTTTGGCAAGTTTTCAACCTTTGTTGTCTGCCCTCGCTAATGCTCAGGCTCACTCTGCTCGCCTACATTCACCACAAATTCCACCCGCCCCCTCTTACTTTACATTTTTACTTCCATAGCACCACCTACATATTACTCTAACCAATACAATCAGTTCCCTTCAGTTGGAAAACAATCAGTAGAATTACCCCCAATAGTAACACCCTCTCTAGTTTATCACACAAGACTCTCTCACAGATTGGTGTAATCATTGCCTCCTTTAACTATCAAATTACATCTCTATAGCCAACCGAGTACCCTCCTAACATTTTTCATCATAATTTACAACAAAGATAAAACCCAAGTTAAATAAGATGCCCCCAAGTCAGATTATCTTACTATTTCTTCAAACTCTACTAGCCTTTATCACCAATTGTCAAATCCACCTCCTTCAAATACTTAAGACTTCAACTAACCCTCACAAAGAATATCAGCATCTACCCAGCCTGTCTTTCTCCATAACACATTATCTCTACAAATAAAACCAAATCTGATTTATTTTTCTATAAATATCTGAGAACTAACCAGCCAAATGCACCATCCATTATCAAATGAAGACCCAAATATAACTGTTCACACTCTTCCCTCTGTAAAATATCAATTAAAAAAAAAAGTAGTGGAGATATTCACCCCAACCCTGGTCCCACTGTTCATAAGAACACCACTTCCAATCCAAAAAATAAACCGTCACCTAATAAAAACATATCACCAAAAAACAAAATCCAAACTCACCTTACTAAATATGAAGCTAAGCAGTATGTGCAATAAAATACATGACATACATGCTTGTCTTGCTACATATGCTCCTGATGTGGTCATAGCTACTGAAACCTGGTTAAAAAAAGAAATGAAGGATAAAGAGACCCCCCCCCCACAGATTACAGTATACTCAGGCATGACAGACAAAGCTAGTGTGCAGGTGGTATAGCAATCATCTATAAAAAATCCCTAACCATTGCCTTATTTAAACAGGAAATACCCAAATGTAACAATACTGCAGTGACAATAACACTTCTAAAAATCAAAAGTAGGAAAGTTATATGTTTAACAGCAATTTATATACCAACAGGAAATAACATACTGCTGAAATAATCCTGTATTGGATATCACAACAAATTAACCATGAAACTATAATACTTTTAAATATAGACTGGCAACTCATAAATTCTACTTTCACCACTGAATCCATATGCTTGTACAACTTTAGACAATTACTATCCACTCCTACTAGAATCAGTAGAACTTGTGGGATACACTCAACATTGATTGGATTCTTACAAACAAACCAGACAAACTGTTAAAAGTAGGCTGCCTCTCAGGTAGCATAAGTGACCACACACCAACACATGCCTTTAGAACTCAAAATAAGCTAGATAAACATATTATACATAATCAAATATGAAATACAACCAACTTAAGCAAAGATATTTTCAGTTAAACACTAAAACAATATAACTGGAATGCACTTAGAACAATGCTGCTAGATGCTGCTGCAGAAAACTTATTCTCACAGACCTTAAATAATTTAGCACCAGTACATAATAAAAGAGTGAAGTCCAACCCTGCAAGATGGTTGACAAAGGAAACAAAAAAGATCACAATAAAATGGGATAAGCCTGGAAACAATGGTATAAAAATAAAACTCAAAATGCTCTCCAGGAATTTAGACATCTTAGAAACCTTGCAAAACTCCATGTCAAACAGGATAAACAAACATACTATACCAGCCTACAAGGATAACATATATACAGCCCATAAAACGTTTGGTCATCACTAAATAAACTTCTCTACTCTGGCAAGACCACTGATCCCTCTGCAAAAAGAGACATCACCACACAGTTTAATTCCTACTTCATACAATCAATATTATCTATCTTAGATACTAAGACATCTGTCCCACTCACTCTATCCCTGACCAATAAAAAACACCCAAAACTCTTCAGCTCTAGTCAGGTAACTACCTGAAGTTGCTCCTCAAACTAAAAACTACTACTGTAGCTGCAGACCAGCTCCCATCAGACTACCTAAAATGGCTGCAGAAGTCATAGCCTTCCCTGTGTCCATACTAATTAATAGGTCCATAGCAGAAAATATATCCCATCACTATGGAAAAAATTCCTACATCATACCACTGCAGAAAGGCTGCACATCAACATAGTTTAATATTTACAAACTGATAGAGATTCTCTTCCCCCCTCTCTAAAATATTTGAGAAATGCATCCATATGCAGCTGATGCAAAACCTAAAATAACCTGCTCTCAGAAACACAACATGGCTCTAGGCCCCAGAACAACACCACTATTGCTCTACTACATTTTACCAATATAATAAACCGACATAGGAATGATGGTCAGCTTGTGTCTACCACTATCTTAAACTTGTCAAAGGCTTTTGATATTGTTTCACACCATCAGCTGCTCATGCTACTCTTCTCAACAGGACTTTTACAATACTCCTTGTTGTGGTTCCTTAGTTGCCTATCTGGAAGGCAACAAGCTGTTAAGTGGCAAAAAACCTACTCATCCTTTCAACCAGTCACTAGAGATGTCCCTCAGGGATCTATCCTGGGTCCTGTCCTATTTAATATATTCATTAATGACCTCCACTCATCATGCTAGTTTAGTTCAGTATGCAGATGACTCAGTGTTAATATATGCATCCTCAACTATAAATAACATCCAAGACATTACCTCAAAACTTTTTTCCTGTGTAGAAACCTGGCTCAAACCTCCTATTCATCCCCAAGAAAGCTAAGATAATGCTTTTCACCTCAAAATATAGCCAAAAATTAAAAACAATCTTTTACCATAAAGTTAGCAAATGATACTGTCATTGAAACTATAACTCACAGTAAACATCTAGGTGTTACAATAGGTGACAGTCTCAAATATGACCACCATATACTGCACACCTTTAAATCTATGCACCAGAAACTAGGCCCCTTTTATAGGATCAATGGATTCCTTATAGATACTGCAAAAAAACTGTTGCCACCACCACCTTATTGCTGAATCTCTTATACGCTACTCTAACAAATTTAAACAATACTCAGAGAGAGAAACTTGCCTGCTACTAGAATAAGATAGCTGAATTTGCCATCAGTCTCCCTCATAGGAGCCACCATGGTCTTAGCTTAAAGCAATTAAACTGGCTTGAACTGCAAAATTGCCTAACATATTCACAACTGACTACAGCACACAAACTAATTCATCATCTAGAAAAATCCCCTTCCCTACAAAACCTATTACTATCCTACTGTCCAGCAAGGGACCTCCATTCTAGTAACAAATTCTTAATACTTACAGATAAGTTAAATAATGTTGCAGGAGACTCAATCTACTCCCAATTTGTTGCTAAACATTGGAATAGTATCCATCATTCAAATAAAACTCTGAAAAACTCAGTAGTTTTAAACCACTGCTTAAACAACATCTTAACCAGTCCTGGTCCTGTACATGCTCATCACAGGATTAAAACATTTTCACTGTACAGTACTCTCCAAATACTCTCCTTAAGCATAATACTCTCAACCTCTTACTTTAATAACAAAACAATTTTTATACATAACTGCTTCCTGTACAATCCACTAAGTTGCACATGTGCTTTCTCTTAAGTAATTTCCACTTCTGTAAAATCTAACATTGTATATGTATAAATGTAACAACTGTATGTGTAGAAATGTAAATAGAAATGTAACTACTGTTTGTGTACAAATGTATATAAAAACATAACTAATCTGTGTTTGACTGGAATTTAGTATAATGCAATGTAAGCAAATGCAGCTTTTCTCTGGGTATTACCCAGTCAGACTTTCCAGGTAAACAAAGACAAATGCATATATACATACATACATACATAAATAAACATTGTTTTGTATATGTAGATCAAATTTTAGTTTATTGTCTATAGTCATACCTCATAGTATCTAACTATTTCTGTGTTTTAGAGGGAATGGATTTTGAAAATGGTTTTCTCAAAGGCATATCTCTTACGAGTTAGGGTAAAGGAAATGTTGGGCATTAGAAAGCCAATTTTCAGTGAAGGTGAATGATTCCTGTGTTTGTTGCAAGTGAGATCGACTGATGACCAAGTAACAGCAGAGTCATCGGCATATTGAATAAAGGCGCTCTAACAGGAAGCGGTATGAAGATTGTTATTAAAGATGTTAGAGAGGAGGCAAACAAGGATGTATCCTAGTGGGACACAGGTGATATTAGGCAGGTATGAAGACTGAGCAACATACCATTCACTGCTTGTTGTCTGCCATAAAGATAACTAGTGAACCAAAAGTGTAACAGAGATGGTAAATCTAAAAGTAATAACTGATCTAAGAGTTTAGAGTGAGAAACCTCATCAACAGCCTTAGACAGTCAAGGAATCATGCTGAGACCAGTTCACAGGAGTCACTAGCCCTGTTTAGAGTGTATATGAAAGACAGTAAAGCAGGTGTGCTGTGGGATGGACATAAGCCATGTTGAGTAGGAGTTAGCAAGTGGTTCTGAATGAGGTGACCAAGCACTTCTTTGTGTATACATTTTGAGAGAGGGGATAAAATAGCAATGGGACAGAGCTTAGTTATGTCCATTGTGCTAGTCTTCATGTACAGGGATGACATATGCTTTCTTCCATAAAGATGGGACATAAAATTCAAGAATGGATCTGTTATAAGGATGATGATTAGATACACAACATCTGAAGTGATTCTGATATTCAGATGGAAATTTATCTGCTGAGATAAAGCAAGGTTTGAGTTTGACAGTAATATTTCTATTGAGGCAATAGAACCTGGTTAGAGAGTAAAGCAGGGAGAGTTAATTGTGATATCATGACTAGAAGAGGGTGGGGTAGCGGTAGCATGTGAATTATGTGAGGTGTTAGGGGAGGCAGATGTGGCAGAGAGTGGAACAGAAGAGTTTGTTGAGGTGGTTATAGGTAGCTAAGGACAGCATGAGGCTAATTTACCAATACTTTCTATGAAATAAGCATTAAACATAGTGGCTGTTTGAAGTGAAGTGATTTTTGGAGAGGGGATGGACACTTTTTGGACCCCCGCGGTGGAAAAGGGATTAATGGATGACCAGAATATTCTGGCGGGGGGATCTGCTTGCAGGCATAACATTGTTTTTTGTCATCAATTGTAAAATCTATTTTTTGACCTGGCTTTGAAAATAGTTAAACATTTGTAGGTCTCTGTTTATTTTTTTTTTTGTTTTTATTTTTTTTTTTAGCTATTCTCTGCATGTCTTAGAGAGTGAGTGGATTGAGTCAAAGTAAACTCAAACCTTGCAAATGTAGTGGGTTACACTGCCCTTTGGAAGTCTATAGGTGCCTCAAAAACATGTTTGCTAATAAGACATGCAAACGTGGGTAAATAAGGTTGAAGATCATAAGATCATAGAAGCCTTTTCTGTCCTGTGGAAAGTAGTTAATTGTTAGTGTGTGTGTTTGGGAGGGGGGGGTCAGTTGTCTTAGGGAAGGAATAAAATGTTTAGATGAATCTGAATAAAAGCATAGATGCAAGTTATTGAAATAAATGATGTGTCTTGAATTAGAAAAGAGACAGACCAATAACTTAGCTAGGAGAAAAAATACAGAGTTGTTCTTCCAGCTACAGAGTGCAAATAAAATATATTACTTTATGATAACAGTAAAAGTGTGGTACAAAATTACTGCACAAGTTAGCTGCCCTGAACAGGAGTTGGATGTTCTAGTGAGAGGGTGAATTTCTCTGAAGAGAAGAATCTTTCAGCTAGTAGTGTTGGCAGCAGTGATTTTCCTAAGTTCTGGATACAGTTAAATTGTAGTGTGCAAAAGAAAAGGTGCAAGTTCAGTTTCTACAACACAGGATAAGAAAAGAGAAGAAAAGTGTAGAAATAAAAAGTATAAAAACTAACCTGATTCAATTAGCCATTGTCTGTATTACCACTTATAAAAACCAAGGCATTGAAATGGACTTAAGCAGCTAAAATACATAGCAAGCAACTACTTGTTCTCCTAGAGTATCAAACATGATCAGTTTATGGCAGCAACTTAAGTATAGTACATATTAAGCAAAACAGCAGAATATTTCAAATGTAATTCAATATTAGAAGATTCTAACATTTAATAGGATCATAGAATCATAGGAAGTTACAAGGCTATTGGCCCTGAGGCCCTAAAAGTCTAGCAAGAGTATCACTCATGTTTAGACTAGTCAACACCCAAAGCCCGTGTCCAGTAGGGACACAGGTGGAATCCTGCGGTGTATTTTCTGTTTCCCATCTAGTTATTCAGGTTGTGCTTGAAAATGGATAATGAAGTACTCTGCTTGATGTGGAGAGGGAGTCTGTTCCACAGATGGGGGAGTGTCTGGGACACAAATCTGTCCTGCCAACAAGTCTTATTGATGTCACACACCAGGTTGAGGTCGTGCATGTGGGTTACTCGAGTGGAGCTTGACTTGTGAATATGCAGCAATTCCATCAAGGTGTGGTCTAAGATTGCTTTGTATGCCAGATAGAAGTCACCTCTGAGGAGTCTGTATGAAACTGACTATTGGGGCAAGGCTTTTAGCCTGTCTGTGTAGGGTAGATGTTTGCAGCCCTGGATTCTTCTCATGGGAAACCTCTGTAGTCTCTCCAACTGCTGCATGTGTTTTGTGAGTTACATGCTGAAGGTGGCATTGTATTCAATAATTGGGCTTGTAAGGGAAGAATACAGGGATGTTATGACCTCCTTGTCCCTGGATGAGATACCCTTACTTATCAGGTGGGTCATCTAGAAAGCTTTCCGTACAATTGATGCAACATGGTGTTCAAAAGTCAGGTTGCTATCAACCTGGGTGCCCAAATTCCTCACAACTGATTGCATCCTTAGGACATTGTTATTAATGTGATAATATGTTGGGACATCACTCTCCGCAAAGGGGATGATGATGCATTTTTTGGCATTCAGTTTAAGGCCATGTTTCTGGCAACCATCATTTGTTTGGGTGAGACCCTCTTGGAGGACGTCCATCTCACTTGGGGAATTGATAACTGCACCCAGCTTGCAGTCATTTGCAGACTTGGTCAGCCATAACCCACTGGTTTTGGCCTACATCTCAGAGAAGTATATCCTGAATAACAGAGGCCCCAAGACCGATCCTTGGCGTACACTGCTCATTATGGGTCTACTGCTTGAGGTGACTTCCCCTACTTTGATTAGGTAGGTTCTGTCTGTGAGCCAGTTTGCTACTCATCTGGTAACATATGGATTGATGCCTAGCTGAGAGAGCTTATTTATTATGTCCGAGTGGGGAATAGTGTCAAAGGCTTTAGCCAGGTCAAGGTAGGAGTTGTGCACGGTCTTCATAGGTTCATAGGTTGATACTAGGCTATCTGCCCTAGGTCATTTATAAGCCTAGCCAGAGTATGTTTGGCTTTCACCACCCTTTTAGATTAGTTGACTGTGCCACTGTATAGTAGATTACAGAAGGTACCCCGTTTAAGGTTTGTTTACTGTACCTCTGTCAAGCAGTGAGACAGAAGAGATCCCAGGGGTAAACTTACGATCTCCCATCCATTCGTCAAGATTTCTCTTGAAGAGGGTCAGTGAGGGGCTCTGCCTGACATGGATTTGGATTTTGTTCCAGAGTGAGGGGAGCCTCTGGGATATGAATCTGTCCCTCCAGCATGTCCTATTTATTTCTGTGCTGAGGTTCATGTCCCTGGAGCATGTAGCTCTAAGGGATTTAGATTTCCTGAGGTGAAGCATGTCCATTAATTTTGGGTCGGACATGGCTTTATACGTCAGACACAGATCGCCTCTGAGTAGGCTGTATGCAACTGAGTAGAGCTGGAGTTTCTTTAGCCAAACTGCATAAGGCATCTGTTTGAGCCCCTTGATCCTCTTGGTGAGATATTTTTGGGGTATTTCCAGTTGCTGAAGATGTTGTGTAAGGTACATCCCAAATGGGGCATTGTACTCAATTATGGGCCTGATAAGTGATGAGTAGAGGGGCACAATGACCTCTCTTGATCTAGATGTGAACCCTTTCATGTTAAGGTGGGCTATATAGAAGGTCTTTCTAACCACTTTGGCAACGTGATTGTCAAAGGAGAGATTGCTATCTACTTGGGTCCCCAAGTCCCTAATTACTTCTTCCGTACTTAATGGATTACCACCTATGTGGTAATTTGTGGGCACTTTCTTTTTTCCAAAGGGGATGACTATGCACTTTTTGGCATTTAGCTTTAGGCCATGGCTCTGGCACCAGTTATCCGTCTCTGTGAGACCCTTTTGGAGGATGCTTGTGTCAGTCGGAGAGTCGATTATAGCACCCAGTTTGCAGTCATCTGTTAACATGGTCAGCCATAGTCCACCCATGTTAGCCTGTACCTCGAAGAAATATATACCGAACAAGAGAGGTCCCAGGACTGAGCCTTGTGGGACACCAATTGTAACTGGTTTAGAGTCTGACATGGCACCTGCTATTCTGACCATGTGGGTTGTATCTGAGTCAGTTTTCAACCCATCTTGTGACGTAGGGGTTGATATTTAAGCTGGTGAGCTTATTTACGATGCCCGAGTGGGGTATTGTATCAAAGGCCTTTGCGAGGTCCTGGTAGGCTGTGTGGACTACCTTCCCTTCATCTATGGCTTTGGTAACTGTTTCAAAGAAGTCGACCAGGTTCAAGAGGCAAGATCTGCCCTTAACAAAGCCGAATTGGGTAGGATCCAGTGTCTGGAGGTTCCCAGTGTCTTTGTTTATGATTTCCATGATGATACATTCCATAGCTTTGCAGACCAGGCTAGTCAGGCTTATAGGGCAATAGTTTCCTGTTGTGGCACCACCTTTGTGAAGTGGGACCACTGTTGCTGTGCGCCATTCCTTGGGAACATATCCTGTAGTAAGGCTGAGATTAAACAGTGACTTTATATGAGGGTTTAGTTCTTCTTGGAGCTCATGTAAGACGCAGCCTGGGACACCGTCTGGTCCCATTGATGCTGTGTTTTTAGCTTTGGAGAGGGAAACTCTCACCTGTGCATCTGTGATTTCAGGAAGGCTACACTCTGTTGGGATAGACATTTGCTCTTTTGGGGGGGAAGGGGGGGGGTTTGCACTGAACCTTTCTGCCAGGATGTTGGCAATGTCTGTGGGTTCAATGAATTTTTTGTCATTTTGCACTAACTCAGAGCATATCTGGGAGTTGCCTTCCAGGTTTCTGACATAACTAAAGAAGGCCTTGTGATTATCTTTAGTGTCTTGTGCAATTTTTCTTTTAAAGCTGGCCTTAAAAGATTTTATGAGGGATCGTAGTTTCTTGCTAGTACTGATCAGTGACGCCTTCCCTTTTTGGGATTTTGCTCCGTCATGTAGTAGCTTTCTCCTCCTGTTGTATAGCTTATTTTTGGCTGGGGTCCACCAGACAGGTCTCCTGCCTTTGGAGGAGTGAGTCTTGGTTTTATTTGGGATAGCATGCTCCATGCATTCCTGTAGGTGCCCATAGAATGCTTTTGTAAAGGATTCTGCATTTTTGGCCATATTGTCCACTGGCTCGGGGCTTTGAAGGATTCCACCTCGGTTTTCAGAAGTGTGAAGTTTGCTTTTGAGAATTTCTTCACCGTGGTTTCCTTGGCTAAGGGTGGGGATGGAATATGGATGTCCAGTGAGATTTGTTTATGGTCTGATCTTACCAATGAGGTGTATACCTCTGGTGTGGAACATAGAGACCCCATGTTGGTGATGACCATATCCAGTATGTTTTCCCCTCTTATGGGAGTGGTGACCAGTTTTTCCATAGCATTTGAGTTTATAAATTCTAGGAACCATTAGGCGAGGGAGTTTGGGCTTGAGTAGTTTTCCCAATCGAAGTTTGGGTAGTTAAAGTCACCCAATATAATAGTGTTTGGAGAGACCTTCATATTCTCCAGTGTTCTCAGGAAAGCCGAGTGAGGTTCCTGTGTTTGGGAGGGTGGTCTGTAGCAGGCTACAAACTGAAAGGCAGTTTTGCCCACTGTTAGTTGCACATGGATGGTCTCCGAAGCTTTGTGCAGTGCCACTAGCCTGGAGGTGCGGGTATCTTTGATAAATATGAATACTCCCCCTCCTTTTGTGGTTCGGTCCGAGTTTTGAGGCCGGAAAGCATGGTATGAAGTATAGCCTGGTAGTGCTGGGGTGCTCTCGGGAGCTTTGAACCAGGTTTCTGTTACTGCACAGATATCGATATTCTCCATACTGAGGAGAGTCTCGAGTGCGTGCATCTTGAGGTTTAGACTTCTGGCGTTGAGCAGCATTATCCTTAGTTTTTTTTTTTCTTTGTGTTGTCTATGGGGGTAGGTTTGTCTTTTGAGCCTTGCCTATAAAAGGCACTATGGGGGAGACAGAGCTTTAGCCAGTATTCGAAAACCCAGGAGTGACAGGTGCAAGCCATCCCTAGCAAAGCAACGTGGCTTGTCGAGCATGTCATCTCAGGCTAACAGACACTGGATCCCCTTTGAATGACACCAATACTTTAGCCAATTGGTAAAATTGATCATTTTGTCTTTATACTGTGGCATCATTCTTGGTGAGGGTAATATGCTACTCAAGGTCAGGGTCATACCAGCCTGGGCTACATGATCAAAGAGCTCCTGTACGTCTTTTTTCATGTAGTCCAGGGAGGTACGTCTCAGGTCATTCACACCAGCATGGACAATGACGGAGTCATACTTGTACTTGCTTTGGAGTGACCCGAGTGCTTGTGTTATTTGGCAGATCCTGGCACCCAACAGGCAGCTTACAGTGACATTCTCCTTGTTCAGCCTGGTGAGTGGGACGTCAGTGTGTCTGACAATAGAGTCATCTATTACAAGTGTATTAGGTGTGTTGTTTAGCCTTAAGGGCTGTGACTGTGTGACACACTGACTTTGTGAGCTATGTGCTACGTGGATATTGTTTCATGGTAGGTGTTGCTTGGATGTCTGCTTTGGTGGTCTCTGCTGCTTAGGCAGATTTTTATTTAGAGCCTCCGAGTATGTTTTTGTGTGTTTGTGTTTGGTTTGCTGATGCGATAGGTCTATGTGAGACTGGATTTGTGGTGTGTGTGGTTACCTTCTCCTCCTGACAGGCTGTGCCAGTACTGGGTTGAGAGAGCTTAGCCACCAGTTTGGCTATATAGTTGCATCTCACACATATATTTGAGTTTGTTGGGAGGAGGAGAGGGTGGTCTGTATACATAAGGCAGTTGTAACATTGCCTCAAGATTCCCAGATTCACCAGCTGGACTGGAGAGTAAACTCAAAACTGACCTTTGGACATGCCTGAATAATATAGGGAACTACTTATTGACTGATCAGAAAGAACCAATAGGGAGCAAGTGCTTTGAAGGAGTATAAGAGGATGTAGTGCTTTAGTTTGTGTTTACCTATGAGATTACTTATATGAGCAAGTGCAGGGCTTTAGAATGAGAATAGAGTGCTTAATTTGAGATTTAGAGCAGTTCTACGGGAAAAAGTGAAGAGTAGACTTTGTGGAGCTGGGAATAGTTTAAGCTTCCCTTCATCCATGGCTTTGGTGACCGTCTCAAAGAAGTCAACCAGATTTAACAGACATGACCTCCTATTGACAAAGCCAAACTTTGTGGGGTCGAGTGTTTGGAGGTTGCCAATGTCCCAGTTAATGAGGTCCATGATAATCTGTTCCATGGCCTTGCAGATCAGGCTAGTTAGGCTGATGGGTTTATAATTTCCCAGATCAGTGGACACACCACCTTTGTGTAAAGGGATGACAGTGGATGTCCTCCACTTGGCTGGGACAAAGCCAGTACTCAGGCTTTGGTTGAATAAGGTGCCTAATGATGCTGCAAGTTCAACCCTGAGTTAATGTAGGATGCAGCCTGTGATGTTATCAGGTCCCATGGAGGCTGTATTTTTTGCCTTTGAGAGGGCAGTGATGACCTGTTCACTAGAGATAAGGAGAGAGAGACAGGCATTGGTGATGTCCTGATTTACTGATGTGGGGACCAAGGGGTGATGTTTCCACTGAATCTGTCAGCCAGTAGGTTGACTATATCTACAGCATTTGTGTATGTGGTGTCCTTGACCACCAGTTCTAAACAGATCTGGGTGCTTCATTTGAGATTGCGGATATATGTGAATAAGGCCTTATGATTGTCTCTAGTAGATGAGGCCAATTTGGACTCAAAGTTGTCTTTAGAGGATTTAACTAGTGCTCTTATTTGCTTGTTCAGGCTAAGGAGAGATTGCTTCCATTTGGGCACCTGCTCCTTCTTGGTCCTGGACAGCATTTTTTTTTTCCTTTTGTTATATAGTTTATTCACCGCAGATGTCCACCCGACAGATTTACTCTTCTTTGCAGAAGATGATTCTGTCCTGTCAGGTATTCCTGATTCCATGCATATATGTGTATATATAATATATATATATATATATATATATATATATATATATATATATATATATATATATATATAAAGTGCTCATATAGTACTTTGATGTAGAGTTGGACATTGGTGCTAGTTCCAGCTGAGGGGATGGGGGCTATGAAGCTGTTTATACCATCCCTCAGAAAGCTGTAATCAGCTTTGGAGAAGTTTTTTTGTTTGACGCTAGCTATGGGGGGGGGGTCAGGGGAGATGCTGACTTTGAAAGTGACTGCTTTATGGTCAGATCTTATCAGGGAGGATGATACTGTAGGGTTGCCACAGTGGTTACTCATGTTGGTTAATACCAAGTCCAAGATATTATCACCTCTTGTGGGAGTGTCGACTAGCTGTTCCAAGGTATATGCATTGATAAAATTGAGGAATCTCCAGGCATTTGAGTTCTGGCATGACTATTTTTCCAGTCTATGGTTGGATAGTTAAAGTCACTCAGGATCAGGGTAAATGGTTGAATCTTGATAGATTTGAAGAGGTCCAGATAGGTGGAGTGGGCATCTTGAGTCAAATTTGTGGGCCTGTAGCTAGCTATGATTTGAATAGGGGTCTTATCAATGGTTACCTGCTCCTGGAGTGTTTCCTGGTGTCATGGATTATGACAGAGTCATAACAGCACCTGTTGTTGAGATACTTGAGTTTGTGCATGTTATGGTGGATTCTGGCACCTGATAGCAACTAACCATGACTTTCTCCTTATCCATCCTGGTGAGAGGTACATCTGTGTGTCTCAATGGACTCTCCTATGACTAAAATGTTGGGTTTATGGTTAGACCTTTGTGGTTGCAAGACACAGATATATGGACTATGCATGGTATGTGGTGTGGAGGGATGAGGAGTTTGCATGTGTTTTTGCCTCTGAGGTCTCCTTTGTTTGGGTATGTTTTTGTTGAGAACCTCCACATATATGGGTGTCTGTTATGTAGTTCTGGGTAATGTTTGAGGTGTAGTGATTGTGTTGTAACCTTCTCAGTTCCAGATATACTGGCTTGTAAGGGAGAGAGCATAGACTCTTGGCTCTTAATGCAATTGCATCTCTCACAAATTGTGTTCCTAGTTGGGAATAGTAGATGGTTGTCCATGTACATTAGGCACTTGCTACACTGTCTTAGGATGCCCATATCAACCAGGCTAACAGGAGAAACCATAGGAAATTGTCTATCCATATTTGTCAGAATCTGAGGGAGAGAGGCCAGGTAGAGCTAAGGGGTAGGGCTAAAGCTCAAGTGCTTAAATCAAAATTAAGAGGCTTAGAATAACACAATTTAAACAGGCTAAAAACAAGCAGTAATAAATGCAGCAGAAAAGATTCAATTGAACACTTTAGAGAATAAGTAGCCAACAAAAAACAAAATGAAGTAATAGAGTAGGAGGAGGAAACACAAATACTGTAAAAGCAGCAGAATAAAGTTTTTTTTTTTTTTGTAGAGTGGAAATTGAAAAAGGAGGAACAGAAGATAATTCAAGTTTGATAAACTAAAGGGGTTGGCCTTCTCAAATGTTCTTTCTGTATTAAGTAGAATGAGCTAATAAGACTGGACTGGGAAGAGTGTCCCAGATCAAATTTACAGTAGGAGTAGGGGCAGGCCATTGCAAAGCCACCAAGTTTAAGAACAAGACAACAATAGGGAGGGACAGTGGGGAGCTATGCTACAGCTACTAGCTACACTGTTTTAGGCAGAAATCACTAAATAAATGTTTATCACAGCATAAAAAGAGCAATGAAACACTAAATGAATGTTTTAAATGTAATAAGAATAGTAAGAACTTGCAATCAATATGATGCAGTCTATTAAGGCAAGATTAAAATAACCAGTAGAACAGTGTCTTAAAGAAGGTGATAAAATCATCAATGCATAGGGTGTGAATGATTTGCTCTAAAATAGTGTAATCCTGCAAGCCCTATATACTTAGCAGAAAATAGTTCATTTATTCCAGTATGTAGTTGATTCTAACAGCAATCTTATGCTAAGTTACATTCATTAATGAATAGCAGCAAATAGTTTTGTATAATTAATGCACTTTTTATGATCAGTATGTGTAATATTGAAGAAGACATGTTGTGAAGCAGGATAATACCAGCTCCATGCTAGAAGTAATTATAGTATACAGGCCATCTCCAATTGTAATTTCACAAAACAGTAGTAACACATACTAAAGGAAATACATTTAAAATGTAATATTAACTTAGAGTGATGAGACAGCTAAAATGCCATTACATGTGTTCTGTTTAGTAGCTGGATGGGAGGTTGATGGGGAGGAGAATAAAAGTCCGTAAGCCTAGGTATTTGAAGATGGTACATAGAAAGATATGAATGCTGCAGATTTGAATGGGTGGTGTTGAACATAGCCAGAACATCCTTAGCCCATGCCCAAACTACCTGAAGTCTGTAGGTGCCTCAAAAAATCATTTTGCTGTAAGAAGTGCAAACCTGAGTAAGCAGGTTTGAAGATCATAAAAGCCTTATTTGTCCTGGAGAGAGTAATTAATTTCTGAAAGAGAAGAAGAGTTACTTACCTTAGGGAGTACGTAACAGTTTAGATGAAGCTGAATAAATGCATAGACGCATGTTTTCCTGAATTAGGAATGACAGAGAACAGAAATGCATCTCTAACATCACTGACCTATAACATTATCACTCACCAGATCACCAATCCAGCTACAAGACATGCAATTCCCCAGAGTTATAACACTCCTTAAAAATAATTTGGACAAATGGCTATTCCCAGAACCCCTGTGCAAACTACGGGATGCTGCTTGGTCTTCCTAAGAATAAAATCCATTTCCAGAAAACTGCCAACAATTCACACAACTTAAAGATATGGCAGAAAAAAAAGCAAGATATTATAAGATCAACTTACTGATAAATAAACAAACACTGAAAAATAAGAAAAATAATTTGAGACCTTCATTAGTAGTATCACAGGGCAAACACACACACACACACACACACACACACACACACACACACACACACACACACACACACACACACGGCCTCCTAAATCCATAGTCTTAATACTCTGCGTCCGCTGTCAAACGACTGTATAGAAAAAAAAAAACTTAAACATAAAAGTAATTTCAGCTGCTTTGATTTAATGCTCCTTTCCGTGTTTTGGGACTACATTTATCTAAACCCTGTCTCATATGTAGAGTGCTCATTCTCCAAAAAACATATGAAGCTGGAAAAGATGTGCTACAAAGTATTGTAGAGTACTATTAATGTAATGTAATAAAACCTTCTCATGTTGGTACTTATTGAATATAAAATGTATATTGTATGGACAGGCATGCAGGGAATTAAGAGACTTTGAGCATTGCACCAGACAGAGGGCAAACCTTCTAGAAAGATCTTAACTTATAAAACTAAATGGAGGAAAGCTGAAAAAGCCAACATAAGAATGATGAATGGTTTACCATCAGAATGTCTGCAGGCAAATCCCCAAACGTGTACATGGTTGAACCATTTCTGCAAATTTGGTACCGCTGACACATCAGAAATTCAAACAAAAGGGGGCGTGGCCAAGGATGAACACAGGATAGCAGCAGATTTCTTCAGCTCCACCAATTTCATTACATTGACAGAAATTAATTACTTAAAAAATTAATTTTTGAAGTAATTTTCTTTCTAAATATGTTTGTTTTATATAGTTCTTGAACTATATCTAAAAAAGAAAGGAAATCTTAATAATATTCCTGTCAGAAATTACTTTGGAAATTTTCCTGTCAGTTTATCAGTCTGAAATGAGTTCCAGTAAGACAAATTCTCAAGACTCCACCATCAAGAAAGAACTTCAGTCTCTGATAATTATAGTCCAGCAACTTACTGCTAAGATGGATAAAATGGATACTAAAATAGACACTTTCATAGAAAAAACTACAAAACAAATAGACTTGTTACATATGGACCTGCAACAACAGAAGATCAAGATGACAGACATAGAAGAAGCTGTGAATGACATGGAAAATAGAATACAAGAAGAGGAAATCAACATTGAGTTTCTGCTGAAAAGAAATACACATTTACAAACAAAGCTGGATGACCTGGAAAATAGATCTAGGCGCAATAACATTAGGATTTTTGGACTGCCAGAAAATATTGAAGGTAACAATATTACTTCTTTTTTAACAACATGGCTCCCTAAAACTTTAGATTTACCAGAAGCATTCTCTTTTGGTATCGAAAGAGCACATAGATCTATAGCTAATACTAACTCTAACAAAAACTATCCTAGATCAGTTATAGTTAGATTTCTATCATCTTTTGATAAAGAGATGGTTCTTAAATCTGCTTGGGCTAAAGCTCCTGTTAAGATTAATGAAACAACTGTGCATTTTGACAATGACTATTCTTCCATGGTATTAGCTAAAAGAAAAGTTTTTCTGCCACTAATAAGGGAGCTTAAAAAAGCACAGTTTAAAACATACCTTCTGTTTCCTGCCAAGCTTAAAATCTTCCTTCCTGATGGTCCTAAAATTTTCGATGACTTAGACTCTGCTTTACTGTTTATCAAAAAAAATAAGATTTTGGAAAAAATAGAAGAAATGGAATGGGCTAGTCCTTCGTTAAAGAGACTGGCAACTGAAACTTCGTGGAAGACTTCAGAGAAGAAGAAGAGACTAAAAAACAAATGATCTGTACTATGTTTTTTTTTTTCTCTCTCATTTTATTTTATTATTAATCTTTTTAAATATAGTTCCTGCATTTCCAAGAAGCAACAAATATTTTGAAAAAGATTTAATCAAAGTTATTCTCTGTGTGTAAAGAAATGTTTTGTTTCATAACTAGTCAAAATATCTGGAGATTTAATGGCAAGCTGTGATTTAACTTATTTCTCTTTCTGAAGAGGAAAAATAAGGTCAGTAATTTGATACATTTTTTTTCCTTTAAAAGTTTATATGTTCTTCAAATGCTATTCCTAATTATACTTTCTTGATTACACTGCTTATGCTTGTTTGTAAATAATCTGTCATGCTTTAACTAATAATAATTAGAACTAAATAATAGTAAATAATATGTTTTATTTTTAACTCTATTAATATAAACAGTAAGTAATATTCTATTGTATATACTTCTTATAGCTTTCTCTTACATTTTTTTTATTTCTGCCTTACACCCTTTTACTTTCTACTCTCTTTTCTTTTCTTTATTAATATATAGAAATACTTTTGATCATATAGACACAGTAAATAATAAGATTCGCATAGGAGTTGAGTTGGGACAAAAATGTTGAGTTTTGTTACTTATTAATAATTTTGGGCTTGATTTCACTTACATAGAGTCTGTAATAACCTGTAGAATGCATTGTGAAGGTTTTGTCATGTTTAGATGCATTTACACTGCTAAATGAATGTTTGTCACTAGTTTTAATAAGTTTCCGCCAAAATGTTAAGAGAGACAATCTGGGATGTGGGCTGTCTCATGCACAGTGTCCATGAGCTACTTCAAAAGCTTCAACTCTCAGAATTCTCACAGAGAAGCTGAAAGCAGCTGGTCTCACCTTTGACCTAGATATCACACAGACACATCACAGATACAGGAATAGCAGATTAATAATATGTGTTAAAAACCTATGTCCCAAACATATACATTACTATAACTCATTTAATTCATCTGATTGACAAGCATAAATAATTTTATAACTCTATACTGGAAGAAATTGTCATGTGATATATTTTAAAGCAGTAGTATAGCATGTTTGTAAAATCTGGTTACTAAAATGTGTTTGCTGTGCATTATTTTGTATAAAGCAGACAGATTTATTGAAGGGACAGCAATGTAAGATGGTGCTCAGTAAAGATACAACTCAGTGAGATCAGATATATATATATATATATGTATGTGTGTGTGTGTGTAAGTGTGTGTGTGTGTATGTGTGTGTGTGTTTGTGTGTGTGTGTGTGTGTGTGTGTGTGTGTGTGTGTGTATGTGTGGGTGTGTATGCATGTGTATATATATATATATATATATGTATATATGTATATGTGTATATGTGTATATGTGTGTGTGTGTGTGTGTGTGTGTGTATATATATATATATATATATATATATATATATATATATATATATATATATGTGTGTGTGTATGTGTGTGTATGTAGATATGTATATAAATGTTTCTGAGAATCTGCTTAACTATGAAGTATGATTTATAACAATTTCTATGAATACAATATTTTATTCTATTGGCAATAATGAGTTTGAGTAAATGCTCATATACAAGCAATTCAAGTTTTTTTTTGGAAGCTGTTAACTGTATTTACATGACAGAAAATAGATGCATCCTAAAATATGTAATGTCTGAATCATATTAGCCAAAGTTTTTGATTTAAATGAATGTTAGAACTTATTTTTCTCTCCTCTTGATTTCTAACATCAAGATTATTTGAATGCTATTTGAATACAAGTGTTTTATATTACATGGATGTATATAGTAGTATGAACAGTTTAAAAAAAAAAAAAAAAGGTTTATTTTAGTTTATATGATGCTGTTTTACCAAATGTGTAGTCTTGTCTTGCTAGATAATTGAATTGAAAACTGTTAACTTCAGTTAAATATAACTAGTATTAAGTTGATAAGGTGGTAGCTGACGTACTGCTGCTTAGGGTAGGGGTTAACTTGAGTGGTAAATACTACTCTAAGTTGGAGTTTATAACTCCAGGCTGGATGCAAGGTTTAATCCTTACATTATTTTCACTTGTTCATTGTTATTTGTATATAGTTTTGACATCCACAATATATTTTGTACATTCATTGTCACTACAAACAAAATTGAATCCTATACGAAATCCCATAAGAGATTCAATAAATACAGCTATATTTAAAGGTACACCTAAAGGAGGAGATGTAACATTACTTATCTTGTTATTTGTTATTTTGATCATAAGATTCTTAAGTTTTAAAAATGCCAAATGACATCTTTAAAAGGAATTTATTTAAACATTAATGGATTGAATAATCCATGTAAAAGGGCAAGCCTAATAAGATACATTAATTTACATAAGGCCAACTTAGTCTTCCTACAAGAAACCCATCTCTTGAAAAAATATATTGATAAACTAGCCACAAACAAATATACAGTATTGGTTAGTTCAGAGCACACTCAGAAAAAAGAGGAGTGGCTATTTTATGGAATAAAAGTATGCCCATTCCTAAAACCATTAAGTCTTATCAGGATGACAAAGGAATGTTTTGTATGGTTACAATACAAATTAATGGGAAGACTTACACTTTAATTAATGTATATTGGATACCTGGAATTGGTATTAATACAGTGAAACATCATCTTGATAAGATCATATCATTCTCTATAGGAGATATTATTTTAGCTGGTGACTTTAATTGTATACTACATGAAAGTGATACTACCACTATAGGAAAGAGAAGAATTACATCTAATGCAAAACATTTAAAGGATTTTGCTAATTCTTATCATTTGAATGATATTAATAATCAGATAGATTCAAAATCATTACCATACACCTTTTTTCTAACAGATACAAAACGTATTCAAAAATAGATAGGGTCTTTATTTCTAACCAGATGGTAACAGATTTAATTAATTCCAAAATCATTTCATGTCCTATATCTGATCATAATTCAATTGTTTTTGAATTCATGATAACAAATACTCATAATGTTCAGATCAAAAGGATACCAGCATACTTAACTCAACTAAAAGACTATAAAGAATATATACTTTCAGAAGTAAAACATTTTTAGACATAAATAACACTCCTGAAGTCTCCATTGTTTATGTTTGGGATGCCTTAAAATCATATCTATATGGACAAAGTATCAGATGGTATAATAATAAAAGGAAATCTTGGGATAAGGAATTGTTAGATATTCAAAGTAAATTAGACTCTTATAAACATAATAATAAAGAAAATATTATGGACAAGAAAGTTATTGAAGAAATAAACAAACTAAATGAGAAATACAAAGAAATTTTAACTCATAAAGTTAAAATAACTTTAAAGAAATACAAGTTTTTGTCTTATTCAATAAGCCCCAAATACTTACATAGACTTAAAAATAAAACAAAAAGGTTGAATAAACAAAACCATATCAAAGAAATCTTTTCTCTAAGGAAAAAGAAGAATGTTTCTAGTATACCAGAAATACTAGATGAATTTAGAAATCACTTTCACAAAATTAACCATAATAATATTAACATGGAACCTAAAGATAAAATAAAGGAGTTTATAACCACAAATATGAATAAAAAGCTTAATAAACAACCGATTAAACTATTGGACAATAGTATTTTATATACAGAAGTTATTACACAAATAAATAAGCTTAAATCAAACAAAGCACCGGGTAATGATGGTATTATACCAGAGATATATAAAATCCTTTCTAAAAATACATATTCATTAATACATAAGGTTTTTATTTTGGCCCAAACTGAGTTAATAACCCCCCCCATCTTGGCAATATACATTTATTTTGCCAATTTTAAAACCTAATAAAGATCCAACTAGATGTTCTTCATATCGGCCCATCTCATTACTTAATGTTGATTATAAAATGTTTATGAATATCTTTGCTGATAGATTGAAGACAATCATTCCCGGCATTATAGATATAGATCAGACAGGCTTCATTGTAAATAGAAATACTTTTGATAATATAAGAAGAACTTTAACATTAATAGATTTTGCAAATAGGAAAAAGAAAGATTTAACACTTATTAGTCTTGATATAAGTTCAGCATTTGATTCAGTAAGTTGGGACTATCTGTTTACCTTAATGAAGTGCACAAACTTCTCGGATGCATTTGTAAATCTAATTGAACATTTATACAAAGGAACGTTGGCTTATATTAAGGTAGGAACATATGTTTCACAAAAATACCCATTCTTAAAGGTACAAAACAAGGATGTCCACTTTCTCCACTATTATTCACTTTAGTAATGGAGCCTTGGGCTAATTTGATCAGAAACAGTACTGACATAGAGGGTTTTGAAATAGATGAAAATACAACATCCAAAATTCAACTTTTGCAGATGATGTTCTAATTACATCAGCAGGATCTAATTCTTCTATACAGTCTCTATTTGATAACATGATGAATTTTAAAAGTATTTCTGGTTTAATATTCAATGAAGAAAAACTAAAATACTACCTATATATACACGAAAAAATATTCTCATTAGTGATTTTACTAAATATGTACCCAATTCAGGTCAAATAACTTATTTAGGTATAATACTATCTAAAGATATTAAATCTATTATATATAATAATTATAATACCTGTTTTCTTAATATATAAAATCTTTTTAATACCTGGAATAATATGTTTTTTACTATGGAGGAAAGACTTACAATTATTAAAATGATAATATTCCCCAAGATTTTATACTTAATACAATCAATAATACTTCCACCTACAAAATAATTATCAAGAAACTGAACACACTAATGTTAAATTTCTTATGGGCACCTAATAGACCTAGGATTGCATTAAAGAAACATACTAATAGCTGGTCTCAAGGGGTATTTCTTTTCCAGACTTTAATTTATATACTATCTCTTCTATTGTAAAAGTTATTACTTTATTAATAGATCAGTCATATGTCACAAAATGGAAAGATTATTGGGAGCTAATTAGTATACACTTCATGAAAATCTCCTTAACACATAAAAATATGATTGTAAATAACTCCATGTTATGGTTACTAAAGGAATTTTGTACTTCACCTATTACACCTAATCATATGGTTTGTTACCCATTAAATATTATTATTAGTTATCGTAACTTTATATTCATGCACCCTAAGTATAGGGAATGGAATTTTATTGTATTTCCTATAATGTATACTCAGGGTATGCTTTTGTCATCTACTTCTGAAGGAACTCATTTAGCTATAGATAATGATCTAAAGTACTGGTATCAGTTGATATCTGATAATAAAGTTAAAAATCTAGATTTCTTAAAACAAGAATTTGATCTAAGAGAAACTTGCTGGTTAGAGGTTCAGACCTTTAGACAACATCTCATTAATAAAATAGATTTAATGTCTATAACTGTTAAAGAATCTATTCCAACACTGATTGATTACTTGATATTAAATTTACAACATAAAGTTTCTGATAAAGGTAAACTTTCATACATACATAAAGTTATCAGAAAGAAACTTTTTACAGTGTAGATTCATACTGGAATTATTTCACTTCTATTAATGGGGACCCACCAAATCAACAAGATAAACAATATATATTGGAATCTGCTTATAGAACTACATCTTCCATTGTCTGGAGATTTTATACATGGAAATTTTTACATAGATCTTTTTATACACCTTTGATGATGAATAAAATAAATAATAAAGATAATCTATGTAAGAGATGTAATGTAGAAATTAATGCTGACTGGGCTCATATGTTTTATGACTGTATAAAATTGAAAGAATACTGGAAGTCAATTAATGAATTTTTGCAGGCTCTTTTTACAGATAATTTCATTATTTCTAAATCTCTTACATTATTCAACACACCTGTACCTCAAAGTGTTAAAAAGGTTAAGCTTCCCTTGTTATGGTCTATTCTAGCAGTGGCTAGGAAAATAATAACTAGAAATTGGATTTCAGATACACCTCCTTCGTTCAATGAATTTAAAATGTTATGAATATAGTGTGCCATATGGAAATAAACACAATTAGGACTAGAACAAATAGAAAAACATCTTATTTTATTGTATGGGATAATTTACAAAATTTGTTAAAAAAATTTTAATTTCAATAGCATGGCATTTTAGTTTAATTAATTGATCTGATTGTAGTGGATGTCTTTGTAAATACTTTAGTTGTTTTGTTGAATATTATAATAATACCTATTTTTAATTACTTGTATAAAATTGTTATGATATTTCTCTTATATGTTAAAACAATAAACCTGTTTTGAAAAAAAAAAAGAAATTCAAACAAAACAGTGAACGTCAACATTTTTGTCCACTCCATACCTGAAACAAGTGCTACCATAGGTCAAAAAGGGATTGAGAGTTTGTGATTTGTAATATTGGCATTTGTGGTTTTGAGAGGTTGCAGTTTGGAGTTCGTGGAAGTTTTCATCTATGTACCTGATGACATTATGATGGTAAACCAGAATGAATAACTTGCAAGCACATATTGACATGAATAGGATTGCATCAATCAAACTATGGAAACCTTCTGTATCAAGTATGGAATGAAGTAACAGCTGATTTCTTGTTTCACAGTAATCTTCCAAAACACAAGGCCAATTCAAAACATAAACAATTATATTTTATAAGTGTGTGACAGACATTTCATTTGATAAGATCATTTATTTACAAAAAGTTTCAGTCTTTAATAACTTTTTAGAGAACATTTTAGGTTTTATATAGATATACTAATCAAATATCACTATTGAATTGTTAATTTTAACAAATACAGAAAACTAGGCCTAAGACTATGTCACATTGTATGGTTATTAAGTTGCTCAAGCCTTGCAAGTACCCCATGGGTTGAGCTACTATTACACAAATGTCTATGAGTCTGACAGAAATGTTTATTCCGAGATTCCTGCCACTTACCAAAACATAACAAAAAACTGGAGGCACATCAGAAATAGAAAGAGAAAATAACTGTTTGTTCCATGTAGATAGAGTTTTTTTCTCATCTACTTTTCTAAAATCAAAGCTAGCATCAAAGGCCTTTGGTTGACCAAGTTTGTGGACAACTGAAAGAAAGATAAAATAATAGAATCCTACAAGGACACTTCTACTTCTTCTTCTTTCGGCTTTTTCTGGTTAGGGATCGCCACAGTGGACCACCTGTCCGCTCATGACTGGCACTGGAGTTTTACAGTGTCGAGTTGCCAGCCCAGCACCCAACCTTCCACAGAAGGCACACGCACACACTCACACCTAGGGCCAATTTAGAGTGTCCAATCCACCTACAGCATGTCTTTGGGATGTGAAAGGAAACCAGAGCAACCAGAGGAAACCCACGCGACCACAGGGAGGACATGCAGACTCTGCACAGAAGGCACCCATCCGAGGATCGAACTGGAGAACCTCTTGCTGTGAGGCAACAATGCTAACCGCTGCACCACCGCGGCCACCCAATCCTCCAAGGACACTAATATTCTGAAAAAGAGCTTGTTGTAAACTAATAATTAGTGCTATAACTGTCATCTAAAATAGAAAGCCAAAAATATATAATAGTATCCTACAAAAAGTCTGCCACCCCATGGAATTGCTGCATAAGCAATATAACCCTAAGAGAAGAGCCAGTGTTTAGGGACTTGGGAAAATATGAGGACACTGACTTGACCTTTGACCATCATGTGTCTACTATTGTACAAAAATCATTACATTGCCTATAAGCAAAGGTAACATTGTCCAGCTGTATTTAGTCCTCATTATGCCAGTCATTGGCTACATTGCTCCTTTCAGAATGCACCAGACAAGACCTATGCAACATCTGGATTGCTTCAAAAGATTCCTCAGCAAAAGAATAAAAGTTGTACGTCACATTGAATGTGCACTGTCTCAAAGCCTTAACTTATAGTCTCCTACAGACTATTTACAGGTGATCTGTGCATGGCTTATAAGGAATCATCTGATCCAGTCTTCATGGACTTGCTGCATATCCACAAGTCTGACAGCATTAGAAACACCCAATCAAAGGACTGAAACCTGGTTTTCAACATAAATAAAACATGCTGGATTGACAAAAAGTATGCTTATCCAACAGTACCTCTACTGTGGAGCAGGCTCCCTATCTATATATATATATATATATATATATATATATATATATATATATATATATATACACATACATGAAACAGAGTTCATCCCTATTCAAACTCGGATGAGTACATGTGCCCTGTTGGACAGAGTCAGCAAACTAACCCCAACTATTTGCACTGTGTGTAATATAGCCTGTCATTTCCAAATGGGAAATATAGGAAGGCTTAAAAAGGTTTTCTAGAGCATACCTCTCAACTGTCAGGATTTTCACAGAATGTTCAGATTTTTGCCTTAAATTTTTGGTCTTTTTCTCCTAAAAGTTATGATTTTATGGATTTTTGTGACAAATCAGTGAGAGCGCTTGTTTGGCTTGCTTTCTATACTCTGCCTGAAAATTGCTGATCTCTGTTGGCATTTTAGTTTGAATTGAAGTTTTTCATTTAAGATGTGGTTACTTCTATTTTGTATCCTTTCTGTATTACATTTATTTTTTTTACGTTTTCTGTTCTGTTGGGGTTTTAAGAGGTCTTGGCTAGGTCAGTTAGAAAAATAAGCAAAGAATTATTTTGCAAACATTGAATAACATCAGCTAAACAGTGGGAGAAGCTGAGAAATAGCATTCCTCATTTAGCCAGAAATATCTCTATTAAGCTGGAATGCTTGCTAGGCTTTTTTGCTGTACACTGCCTGAATACTGCTGATTGTCTGCATTTTCCCACCCACCTGAACAACTGTTGTTGTATTCCTAAATTTGTTGACTTTTGAGTTGCCTGCCCCTATTATAAATCTGATTTGACACTCCTCCCAGTCCCATTTCATCAGTTAATTGTACTGAATACAGAGAGATTATTTGGGAAGGCCTACCCCTTTAGTTTATTAACCTTGAATTATCTTCTGTTTCCTCCCTTCCACCTAACTTAAAAATGCACTTCATGCAGCTGTTTTTACTGTATTTGTGTTTCTTCCTATTTTATTACTTTATTTTGCTTTTGCTGCTTGTTCTTAAGAGGGTTCAACTGCTGCATTTATTATTGCTTGTTAGTAGCTTGATTAAATCATAACTGTTATTCTAAGCCTCTTAGTTTTGGTTTAAGCACTTGGGCTTCAGCCCAGTTGTTTTACATTAAGAAGGTTTGTGGTATGCACTCTTGTGGGAGGAGAGGGTAGCTTCTCCTCTTCTAGTCTGATTGATGATGGTTGAAGGCTTATTGTGCCTGCTTAGCTGAACTGTTTTTTTTTTTTTTCTGAAATTGTTACACTTTGTTTGCTGTAGCATGTACTACTGCTGAATCTAGTTCTGTTTGTATAACTTGAGCACTGGACCAGGCCATCTTTTATTAGAGAGGGTTCCCCTGCCCCCTAGTGGAAGGAGTGTGCAGTTTGAACTCATCTGATTATGGGTTGCAGGAACAGGCCTCAGTTTTGAGCTTTTTTATTAATTTGTTTAAATCAGTTTGCTCGTTTGCTACATAAACACCACATTCACATGGGTTTGTGCGTGTTTTAGCAATGATCCACAGAGTTTGGTGAACAGCTACTGCTCTGCTGTATTTATCTGATCAATCCAAGCCATCTGCTGATCCTTGCAAAACTTAAGTAGAATTTTTCACTGTATATTGCAATTCTGAACTGCATTGTTTATCATATCATTGCTTATTTGAACTGTTTTTTTTTTACTGAAATTGTTGCACTTTGTTTCAGTAGATTCAGACCTGCTGCATTTAGTTCTGTTTCCATAACTTGATCAGTAAACCAGGCCATCTTTGGTTGGAGAGGTATCCCCTGCAGCCTAGTGGCAGGAGGGTGCAGTAAGAACTCATCTGATTGAAGGTTACTGGAACAGGGCTCAGTTTTGAGCTTTTTTATTGGTTAATCAGTTTGCTCTCACTTGCTACATAATCACAATATTTATATGGGTTTGCACTTCTTTGCATATCTAACACTGCTGAGCAGAGTTGGGCACCATTGGCAGTTATAGATGTGAACACTTCTGCCTGCAAATTTTCCCTTGGTACTCTGCTGGTGCTTCATTGGTGAGTTCTCACAATTGTCTCTCACTGGCATGTGATAAATTCAGTTAAGCTCCTGAGGTACCAACACAGATCCTACCAACTAGCCCTTCATATTGTTGTCCACTTCTCCTGTCCTCTCTACTTTCCTGCTTCTTCCTGTCCTCCCCCTGTTTTCTGAACAGATCAACTTACCTAGGATTATGGATGGACAATTTCCCACAGTTTCCCCAGCCAGTCTGGTTGACATGGGCATCCTGAGGCAATGTAGCAATTGCCTCATGTACACTGACAATCCACTTCTTCTAATCCACACAAATTCATTATGTGAGAGATGCATCTATATGACAATAATCAAGAATCCAGACTCTCTCACTGACTAGTCAGCTCCTCTGATACTGAGCAGGTTGCCAGCATGCACACACCACCTCCTGCACCTATCAAAACAACAACACACAAACCTACATATGCGGAGGTCCTTACCAGAAGCTTACCTAAACATCAGAGACATCTCAAACACAGACACAAGCATGGTTCACTAATACATCTTCTGGAGAATATAGTACATATAATATATCACACACCAGTGTCTCAACAGTCAAGCCCCTAATGCATAACTCAAACATCTCGGTCACAGGGGACTCAAGTATGAGACACACAGATGTCCCTCTCACCAGGTTGGACAAGAAAGAAGTTTGTCAGCTGCTAGGTGTCAGGATCTGCCATATCACCCATGCATTCAAGTCACTCAACAATAGACACTGCTAAAACTCTATCAATATCTATGTTAGTGTGAACGACTTGAGACATACCTCACTGGACTATATGAAGAGAGACATGAGCGAGCTCTCTCACTGTGTGTCTCAGGCAGGTATGTCCCTAGCCTTAAGCAGCATTTTACCTTCACCTAGGATGATACCTCAATATAAACAGAAAGTGATTGACTCAAATAATTAGCTTAGTTTCTGGTGTCTTTAAAAGGGGAGCCAGCATCTGTCAGCTTGGTATGACATAGTCGACAGACCTCGATGCTTTGCCAGAGATGGTCTTCATCTGTCACCTCAGGGATTTCAGTTACTGGCTAAGGCTGTTGCCATCCTCATAGTGCCTTTTTTAGGCAATGTCACAAGAACAACATTCCCAATGTAAAAATACCCTCTAAAAGTAACCTCGAGGTTATGCTGCTAAATGCTAGGAGTCTAAACCAGAAACTACATTCACTGGAATCAGTCCTCACCTTGGAAGGTACTGACATTGTGCAATCACTGAGACTTTGTTTAAGGCTGCAGAGAGCACCCCAGCTATACCAGGTTAAATTTCCATCCACACGTTCAGACCACAAACTGAAGGTGTGAGAACTAAAGGAGGTGGTGTATTAATATTCAGTAAAGATAAATACACCTCTAAATTGGTTAAACAGCATGATTCCTTTGAATTTATTCAGGTGCAATTAACTGTAGGTAAGACCTTTTTTCAGGTCATTGCATGCTACAGGACCCCTACTATGAATCAGGACATCCACTCAGCCTACTTGGATCTACTTGAGTCAATCAAGATACAGCTGAGCACCCTGGTTTTGGGTGACTTTAATTACCTTTCCATTGACTGGGTAAATTATATGTGATCATATTCACTTGCCCAAAGGTTCCTGGACTTTGCTAACTCCAATGTCCTAACCAGATCGTTGACATACCCACAAGGGACTAAAATATCCTGGAGATGGTGCTCACCAACGTGGGTGACTTCTGCACCACACCCAGTGTTTAGCCATCCCTGGTGAGATCTAATCAAAATTCAGTCTTGTTAGAAGTAACTATAACACAAGGTTCACTATTATATGATCGAAGATGCATTCTTTCAAATGCGTTTTGACTGAAATTGAAAGCACGAAACGGCATATAAGCAAATTCTTTCCCTGGGAAAGAAATCAGTTGGCCACCTTCATTATTTTTCCATTTTCATCATTGGAGTTGGTATATTTAATTGGGGGTCTGGGGGGCACAGCCCCCCATGTCGGAGGTGTGGGGGTCAAAGACCCCCACTTTATGTAATGTTTTAAAGTTTTTTCCCCCTTTTTCGTACTGTTCTAAGTGTTCAGGATTGTAAGCTTTCACTTGCATGGGGGTCGATAAATCAGCGTTTCCTTTTTTTACGCATTCGCTGATTTAATATAGACCCTAACACAAGATCCCCCCTTAGCAAAAACTAGGCTAAAAAAAATTTTCCAAGGTGAATTATAACCTTTTACTTGACAGCATAAATAGCTTCATAGCCTCTTTCCCTACTGGTGGAATAAACACCTATACTGAGTTATACACCAAAGCTATATGCAAGCACCTGTACAATGGTATTGACTCATACATAACTGATAAAACCAAAACAATAATCTTCAAGGAAAAACAAACCTGCCTGGTGGACAACTGCCATTAATAGGCTATACAATAAGAGAAAGAAATTGCAGTCTAAGGGTAACAAGGAACAGTCTCAAAACTGGGATCACTCCCTCTTCAACCTTAACAAGCAAATAAGGCTCCTAATGAAGTCCTCCTAAGCTAACTATGAATCCAGTTTAGCTTCCCTAACTAAGGATAACCGCAAGGCGTTCTTTAGTTGCATCTGTAACCTTAAAGGTAAGGCCCAGATCTGCACTGAACTCATAGTTAATGGCACTACATATACAGAACCTGTGGATATAACAAACCTGCTGGCTGACAAGTTCAGCGAAAACTTCAGTCCCCTGTCTCTGCCACATGTACCTCAAAGCATGCCTAACACCTGTCCCCCACCCAGTATATCTAGTCTTAATACTCTCTCCAAGGCTCAAAACAGAGCCTCTATGGGCCCACACAACATCCCGGACTGTGTTCTATATGGGTTAAAACAGGACTTAGCATCACCATTGGGAGCACTTTTCAATCACAGACTAAGCCCTGGCTTCATCCAAGCAGAATAGAAAACAGCTATCATCATCCCTTTGCATAAATGGAGTACATCCATGGACCCTGGGAACTACAGACCAATTAGCCTGACCAGATTTAACTCCAAGGCCATGGAATGAATCATCATGGACCTTATTAACAAAGAGATAGGAAATCTTCAAACTCTTGTCCCTTTGTCAGGGGGAGAGCATGCCTGTTAAAGTTGGTGGACTGCTATAAGACAGCCACCAAAGCCCTAGATGAGGACAAATCTGCATATAAGGCCTACCAAGACTTACCCAAGGCCTTTGACACAATCCTCCACTCAGACATCATTGATAAACTCACCAAGCTGGGTATCAACCCATATATTGTCAGGTGGTTGCAAACTTGCTCATTGATAAAAGTCATACGGTCAGTATAGGGGACTCCACCTCCTCAAGCAGACCTGTAACCAGTGGTGTTTCACAAGGATTGATTCCTGGAACCCTACTGTTTGGAATCTACTTTTCCAAAGAAAGGCTAAAACTAAAGAACTATGCCTGACAAAGTTTGCTGATGACTGCAAACTGAGAGCAATCATTGAAACCCCTAGTGATATCAACATCTTGCAAGAAAGTCTTAAGCAGACTAATGACTGTTGCCAAAGTCATGGTCACTAAAGTCATGGTCTTAACCTTAATGCAGAAAAATAAATGATCATCCCCTTTAGCAAGCGTGATGTTCCTGTAAACTACCACATCAGTAGCAATACCCTAAGTACACAATCAGTGGTGAAAGATCAGGGCACACAGGTCAACAGCAACATTAAATTCAATTACCATGTCTCCACAGTGGTAAGAAGGGCATTTTATATGGCTCATCTCATAAGTAAGGGCATTGTCTACAGAAAAAGAGGTTGCATCCCGCCTGTACTCTTCACTCATCAGACCAATAATAGAGTGCAGTGCTCCCATTAGCATGTTCCTTTTCCAAACACCTGCAGCAATTGGAGAGACCACAAAGGTCCCTTACAAAGTAAATTCTAGGTTTTCAAGATCTGTCTTATGAGGGCAGACTGAAATCATTGTAACTTTACTCTATGTTGTACAGACTATTCAGAGGCGACTTGTGGCTTGCATATAGAGCAGTCTCTGACCCAGCTTTAATGGAAATGCTGTACATTCGCAAGTCAAATGGCACATGGGTCACTCACTCAAAGGACCCTTAATTTGGTATGTGACATCAACCTAACTTGATGGAGAGACAAATTTGTCTCAGAGGTTTCACCACCTTTGGAGGAAGCTTCCTATTCATGTTAAACAAAGGTCTTCATAGGCCGTATTTAAACATAATTTGGAAATTGGATGGATAACCAGAAACTAACTGTGGAGGTTCCACCTTTCTCCTTCTTGTACAGGGGCAATAGGTGCTGATTTTAGTGTCTGCTTCAACCAGACACCCTTGGGAACATGGGTTGAACTTGACAAGGCTTGTAAGCACCTTGGGGCCATTAAAATAGTAACCTCCTGTGATCCTAAATGAACCCATTAAACAATGACAGACATTTGAGTTTCCGACTTCATATCCTTCAGAAAAATGTATGGTAGCACAAGACTTTTTAATCTAACAACTCTCTATGTTTCTAAGAGGAATATTTAAACTATGTCCCTATAATGGGGTTTTGGGAGCTTTGGCACCCATTGTTTTTGGCTTTGTCCAGATTTTTTGTGTTTAGAGGTTGAAAGCTATATCCTAGGATCATTAGCTCAGTTATTGCCTATGGACCTATGACTTACTCCCACAGGTTGCATGGTTGCCATCTGATTGCTGGAATCACAATTCCTTGAAATGCAAATGTCAGGGCATATAAAATTAAATTTGGTTAAAGCTATAAAAATCTTTCGCAAAACCACAATAAATAAATATGTAGATACATAAAATAAAATAAATATCACTGTAATTTAATGAGAATGCTAATGCACTCTTTTTTAATTCAAATTAAGAAAATGAAAAAAAAAATGGACACATGACTGTGTGAGGGAAATGCTGCCTACACCACCCTAGCATACATATGCTTATTATGCTCAGGATATCTTGAGATCACCATAACTTGGAAAAATAATAAAGCAATTATATACAAAATAATGCATTTGTGGATCTTTTGAAAATGGTATAATTTTGGAGTGAGAATAAGTCTAGGTGATATGATGGTAAAGATCTGTCACTGAGAATGGACATTTACTTGTCCCCTGCAAAAATATGCACTTAATTCAACAAATCTGAGGTAACTGTTAAAACATTGAAGTTGTTCACTTCAAATGCATTAACATACATCCTATAGCTTCAAATAAATACTTTTTTGGTCTGTGATCACTGAAAAGATTATATTGACAAGCAATTTGACTGAGCTGACATGTCTCCTGTAAATGTAGCTTGATAGGATTTACATTTTGTCTCCTTAATATATATTGCCTTCAGTTGTATCAAAGATAACTAATCACTCCTTTCTAAATTCACTGTTAAATTCCTTAATGCGAATGATGCTGAAATGCCAGTACACCCAGAAAAAGGAATGCGGCAGAATACTAATTCCCCTTGTGCCTCATTTTACATGGTCTTTACCTACTGATTTCATTCATTCATTCATTCATTCATTCATTCATTCATGCTGTGCTGACTGGATTAGTCCTACTAGGCTAGTAGCCTGTTTTTCAAGGGGGAACAGAGGTAGTACACTACTAGGATGAAATTTTGCTAGGACATCTAGAAACATCCCCTTCTCTTTTCAGTGAGTATGGAGATGTTGTGTGTGGCACTTCTGATTACCATACTGGGCACAAAGGTGGCCTGGAGAAAGTGGAAGCAAGATGGAGGCAGGATTTCTAGCAGAAGTTGAAAAGGAAGGTGTGGAGAACAAAACAAAGTTGGAGATTCGTTGTTCGAGTGGCAAGATTGGGGTCAAGAGATCAGAGGAGTTGGTAGTGAAGGAGATGGTCAGAAAGAAGGAGAATTCAGATATAAGTTAATGAATCTTCACAGGATTTGGAGTATATTTTCCAAAATGATGTGTTTTCCGATTCAAAATCAGAATGTATAGTTGCAGCCTTTCAGTTGGGAAGGTTGTACATTGATTATTTAAAAGAAGTGGTCATGCAGAGTGAACCAGCGAGTAAAGCAGCGGCATCATGGGCTATTATGGACAGAATCCAGGAAGTAGAGGGAAGAGAGAGATTATGGAAGATAAGAAATCTTATGCTTCAGTGGTGAAAGAAGGAAATCATAAAGAGAGGGAGATGGAGGAAGAGCGATTCCAAAGAAGTTTGATGTGAGGCTTAGTGCAAAAAAGAAAATGAACTGGAAAGATACAAGGTATGGGACACAGTTACTGCATCCTTGGGAATATCACCTAATGAGGTGAGAACATTCATTCATAGAAATAAAGAGACTCACTGTAACATTATAGGATAAAATGGACAATATATGGGAAGGTTTTCTCAGCATATTTGAGAAAAAGAAGGAATACAATCCATTGAGTACTTTTGTAGTACAAACTTTTTATAGAAAATTAAAAAAGAGAATTGATATGCAGTTTCAGACTGAAGTAGACAAACCTCCTTTAGAAGACTATTTAAAAACTGTTGGCAAAGAAGTATTGGATGGTAAGAAAGTTTATCATGAAAGACATTTATGGACATGGGGATGGAGTTGTGGAATAATACTCTGAAAATGGAAAATGATCAGATTATGCATATTCCAAGTGTAATAATTGATGAAGGTAACAGAGGATGTGTAAGATACAGGAGCAACCAAAAAACTGCTTTTTTTCATGGAATTAATTATCATAAGCAATTGTTAAAAAGAATATGTTTTGTTTGTGGGGTGATGGGACATGAAGCAAAGAAATGTAAACTGATGTGTGAAAAATGTAGAAAATTGGACATGATTCAAGTAACTGTGAACAATTGCATGTTAAATTAGAAGAACAGATGAAAGAACATGTGTATGGTACACAGAATAATATAGGGGATGAACATGCAAAACAAAATGTCGTACATGAGGAAGATATGAAAGGAAAAGAAAATAAAAAAATGTAGATCAATCAGTATTGGAAACAAGTGAAGAGGAAGATAATAGTTGCAGAATAGTAAGAGGTAAAAAAAGTCTGATAGGGAGAAGGGTAAAAGATAGGTAAAGAAAATTTAAAAATGCAGTTATGAAAGAAAATAGAAAGATGAAGGTTAAGATGAAAAACATGAAATTCAAATGAACCTGAGGGTTTTATCAATAAATGTTAACAGTATAAAGAATATTAAAAGATGGTTAGAGTACTGGAATGTTATATGTTACAGTACATGCATATAATAATTCTAGAAGATACAAGAATTCTAGCAGAAGCTGATATAAACAAGTGGAAAATTATGGGGTGGGAATATTCTATGCAACATGGGAAGAGATGCATGTTCAGGATTTTCTGTATTAAGAAATAAAATGATTAAAATCTTAGATTATACTATAGTAGAGTTAGAAAGAATAACATTATTAGCATAGGATGTAACAAGATGTATATAGAAGTATTGCTATATATGCATATGTTACAAAAAAGTGAGCAGCAAAAAACCAAGAAGGACCAAGACAACTAAAACCATAAATTTAATTATAAAGCATAAAAGATACGTGCTTTCGGACAATTCCTTCATCAGATCAAACAATAAAGTGTGTTTAACTGTTTAAGTAACACTTGACCAATCGCAGACTCAAAACTGCACCACACATCTTTCCTCTTTTTCAGTGCTCTTGCTTATAGCAAGTTAACCATTTCAGTGGCTGAGCTTGCATTTTCTCAAAATGGGTTTTAGGGGAAGATATCCAATCAATTTATCAGCTTGTAAATCTGCTATCCAATGGGCTTCTGCTAATTTTGTTTGATTGCGTATATCACCCCCTCTTTTATCTGGTTCACATAACTGTAGTACCATGAAAATAAAGTTATATTCAGGTTTATTTAACTTGTGTTGTGCCAAATGTGGATCCTGTACTTCATTTTATGTGGGTAAGATGAACAGAAGATTAAAAGATGGCATACTGCAGCACCTGAGCAACATTAGACTTAGTGAAAATACCAGCTTTGAGTCTGTGATTGGTCAAGCGTTACTTAAAACAATTAAATATACTTTGTTCTTTGATCTAATGAAGGTATTGTCCAAAAGCGCTTATCTTTAATGCCTTACAATTAAATTTATGGTTTTAGCTGTCTTGATCCTTGTTGGTTTTTTGCTGCTTACATTTGTGATTTGTCTGAACCAAGGTGGACTTTTTTTCCTTTGTTTGCTGGGTTTTCTCCACTTATATTACATAAAAAAAGAAAAGAAATGTTTAAAAAAATGTTGAATTTTATAGGAGTAAACATGGAAATAATAATGGTGAGAGGTTTTAATTGTGATTAAAGGAAAAGAAGGGAATGATGTTATGAAATTATAAAAAGCAGAAAGCTATACAGTATATATGGGATAATGTACACTGGATGCACAAAAGAAGTGAAATTAAAACAGAAATTGATTACTTTATATCATCTGATACTATGAGAGTCATAAAGAAAGGTACAAGAGAGGCAGGTTATTCAGAACATTTGGCCATATGGGTAGAAATAAAATAAAAGAAGGATACATACAGTGGATATAAAAAGTTTACACACCCCTGTTAAAATGCCAGGATTTTATGATATAAAAAATAAGACCACAATAAATCATTTCAAAACTTTTCCTACCTTTAATGTGACCTATGACCTGTATAATTCAATTGAAAAACAAACAAATATGTTAGGGGGAAAATATAAAAAAAAAAAAAAAAAACATACAATAACCTGGCTGCACAAGTGTGCACACCCTTAAACTAATACTTTATTGAAGCAATTTTTGATTTAATTACAGCATTTAGTCTTCTTGGGTAGGAATCTATCAGCATGGCACATCTTGACTTGGCAATATTTGCCCACTCTTTTTTGCAAAATCACTCCAAATCTGTCAGATTGCGAGGGCATCTCTCTTGTGCACTGCCATTTTCAGGTCACCCCACAGATTTTCTATTGGATTTAGGTCTGGGCTCTGGTTAGACCATTCCAAAACTAATTTTCTTCTGGTGAAGCCATTATTTTGTTGATTTGGATGTATGCTTGGCATCATTGTCATGCTGAAAGGTAAAATTCCTCTTCAGCTTTCTAACAGATGCCTGAAGGTTTTGGGCCAAATGTGACTGGTATTTGGAACTGTTCATAATTCCCTCCAGCTTGACTAAAGCCCCAGTTCCAGATGAAGAAAAGCAACCCAAAGCATGATACTGCCACCACCATGCTTCACTGTGGGGATGATGCTCTTTTGGTGATGCAAAGTGTTGTTTTTGCTCCAAACGGACCTTTTGGAATTGTGGCCAGACAGTTTAACCTTGGTCTCATCAGACCATAACAAATTTTCCACATGCTTTTGGGAGACTTGATTTATTGTTTTGCAAATTTTAGCTGGGCCTGGATTTTTTTTTGTGTAAGAAAAGGCTTTCATCTTGCAACCCTACCCCACAGACTGTACATATAGAGAATATGGGAGATTGTTGTCACATGTACTAGACAACCAGTACTTGCGAGAAATTCCAGCAGCTCCTTCAGTGTTGCTGTAGGTTTCTTGGCAGCCTCCCTGACTAGTTTTCATCTTATCTTTTCATCCATTTTGGAGGGATGTCCAGTTCTTTGCAATGTCACTGTTGTCCCATATTTTCTTGACTTTTTGATGACTGTCTTCACTGTGTTCCATGGTATATCCAATGCTGTGGAAATTTTTTGTACCCTTCTCCTGAATGATACCTTTTAACAATGAGATCCCTTTGATGCTTTGTAAGCTCTTTGTGAACCATGGCTTTTGCTGTAGCAGGCAACTGAGTAAATATCAGAAAAATCCTACTAGGATAGCTGAATTTTATTTGCGGTTAATCAGAGTCTCTTTAATTGATGGCAAGTGTGTACCCAAGAAGACTGAATGCTGTAATTAAATCAAAAGGTGCTTCAACAAAGTGTTAGCTTAATGGTGTGCACACTTATGCAACCAGGTTATTGTACATTTTTTTATTTTTTATATTTTTCTAGCAACCGATTTGTTTGCTTTTGTGTTGAATTTTACAGGTTATATGTCACATTAAAGGTGGGAAATGTTTTGAAATGATTTATTGTGGTCTCATTTTTATATCACAAAAACCTGGCATTTTAACAGGGGTGTGCAAACTTTATATCCACTGTAGGTGAAGGAATTAAAAGATTGAATAAAATGGATATAAATGATGAGAGAAAAGAATTTGTTCTGTTATTGGAAGACCATATAAAATTGAGAAGGTTCTATAAGAATTGGATTGAATGGTAGATAAGTCTCAAAGGGAAATATAAAAAGTGTTTTTAGACTGTCAAATGAGGAAAAGAGAGAACGAAAAGCAGAAATACAGGATGTTAAGTCAAACAGTATTTCGAGAAATACTGAGAGGTAATAGAAACTTCAGTGAAAAGCAGAAATAAATTTATGAAAAGAATCTAAAAATTAAGAACATATTATATAACCAGATATGCTTTTTACAAAGGAAAAAAGATGAAGTAGCTTCATATTTGAAAATAAAATGGTGAAAAAATGAGATAGTAATAACAGAATTGGAAAACAGTGAAAGAAAAATGGCAAATACACAAAAAGAAATACTTGCAGTAATAGAAAAGTCTATAAAAAATTTAAGAAGAAAGAGATAAAAGAGAAACAAATATAGAAAATAGGAACGCTAAGTAAAAGTGAGAATACGATTATGGAAAGAAGTACAAGTATAGGAGAAATTGTTTTAAAAGTTTTAAAATACTTGAATAAGGAAAAGGCAATGAGCCTAGATGGAATTGAGTATTGTATGTATTATAATATGAAAAATTGGAAGACATTATGTTTTGTAAAGGTTCTAAATGAATGGTAAGAAGAAGGGTTAAATGAAAAAGAGACTTGTATAGGAACTATGAAATTTATATGGAAGAAAGGGAAGAAATTTGATATTAGGAATTGGAGACCAATTGTATTAAATAACACTGATTGCAAAATATTTATGAGAGTAATAGGGAAAAGATTAGCTAAAAGTAAAGGTAGAGTGATGGATTTGGCAGTGGGATTCTCAAGCTAAATAGAGTTGGTGAAGAAAACCTAAAGGTACTGTGCCTAAACAAGCTTGCGTTGCTCCACCTCAAACAGTAAAACGTGTTCTAACATTGCAAACAATGTTCAAAATGGCAGTGATTCTGTCTACAAAGTTCTCCTTGTGATTGAAAATAATAACAACCCTATTTCAAAGAGTTCCTCTTTTGGGTTGGACAATTTTTGGATAATTTTAATTTCAATTTAAATGATGACATCAGTTCTAGTACAAACAACCTAATTGTTGGTAACCGCTTTTACTGTGATACCTTCAGGGGTCTGATTTTATTGTTTGAAAATAAATTGGAGTGTCTAAGGTTAAACAGTTGCAAATCGACAATGCATATGTACTTAAGTGTTTAGAATTTAAAATAGTGTCACAAGGTTAGAGACTGTGTAAATATATTATGGGTTTAGAATTTAATGACAATATGGTTAAAGAGTTTAATAAACTTAAGAAATTAAAAGGGGCCCTGGATCAGTATTCTAGGAAGAAAGCTTATTCGGTTAAAAAATCTTTAAACATCACTTCAGATATATATAAAAAAAATGTTTATTTTGATAAAACAAATTCTGGTTTCTCACAAGGTAGAACCCAAGAAGTTTTTTCCCCCCCCCAAAAAAGTTCCCTTACAAATTGAGGGGGGAGCAAATGAGATTCCTGGATTCAGATCAGACATACCATACAGCACCCCAATTCAAAGCGGTAAAGCAAAACAATTTCAGACAATACAGGTAGCAGATGCTAATAAAATAATTAATACTTTTAAGGACTTTCACATTTTTAACTTCACTGATATTCAAATTACACACAACCAATTCTTGCTTTCTTCAAAAGGTTTCAAATTTGTCCCCTGAAGTAATTTTAATTTGGTGGATGTGTTACTAGAAACTAAAAGGTATTTTATAAAATTATGTCTAGCTCTTTATTACAAGAACAAAGGACTGGTTAATGCCACTTTCATTAGTAGTCACCCAGCTGACTCTAAGAAAAAAATATATACAGTTTTAATGCTGCTATGAGCCCTACTCTTGTTGTTTTAGAAAAGGCTACTGTTGATAATCTTTACAATTTGCAAGTTAAAATCACTAAAAGTAGACCACATGTGTACAACTTAAAGAGGAAAGGGAATTGTTTGAGACATTGAATAATGATAGTTCAATATGACTAATGAAGCCAGATAAAGGTGGTGGGGTATAGTTTTTTTTTATGATTCCATTAGTTACTCTAGGTTAATGTTGGATATGTTAAGTGACTGAGAGACCTACCTCCCTGTCTGTTAATGAAATTATTATTAATTTTAGAGTACTTGATTCCTTTTTACAGGAATATTTATTCAATCAAAGAATTTCCTTGACACACATAATTTCCTTAAGGTAAAATTTCCAGTGGCAGACACAATGTTTGGTATACCAAAAGTTAAAAAGAACTTAGAGAATCCACCTTTTAGGCCAATAGTGTCTGGCCAGGGTTCTAAGACCTACCCAACTGAAATTATTATTGATAGATGGTTAAAACGTATATACAAACAAGTTAACCACCTTTCAATTGATTCTTGGGATGTTTGAAGTAGGTTAAAGGATGATTTATGGTCCAAGGTTTAATATTCTTAATGACAGATGCAGTCAATCTTTTTTCTTCTATTCCTAAAGAGAAAGGCATGGAGCTTTTTCACAATAGTTTAGTGCAAACTGGTCTTTTTGATTCAGACAAGATCAATTTGATAAACAAACTAATACGTTTGGTTTTAGATAATAATTTTAGTTATTTCAAGTGAGAATATTGCAAACAAATAAGAGGAATGTCTATGGGAGCTTGTTGTGCTCCTATTTATCTTAATTTAGTCTTGTTAGAATGTGAGAATAAAGTAGTACTGGATAGTTCATTCAAAAGGTTTATTAAACTTTGTCAGATACCTGGATGATATATTTATTTTATGGAATGGACCCAAGTATATTATAAATAATTTTATTGAGTATATCAAACACTATTCATATTTTCTAATGTTCACTTATGAGTATAATATGAACAAAATCCTCTACTTGAATACTTTGATTACCAAAACCGGGGCAGGCTTCAAATAAAATATTTATAGGAAGCCTACTTTTTGTGATGCATACTTAGAATTTACTAGCTGCCATCCTTTTAGTCAAAAAGAGTATAGTTAAAAGACAATTTATTAGAGCAGCTAGGATAATCTCCGATTATGGGGATGTTAAAATAGAATTAGCCAATATTGATGAAATTTTAGATCTAGAGATTACCCTTTTAAATTAGTTAATGGCAAAAGGGAGTATACACTTTCACAGCAGGATACCAAATATAAACCTCTTTTAGGAACAGCCTTTACCCCACCTAAGGACACACTGACTTCCTCAGGCTATGAGTGACCTTTCATTTTAGAACATGGGCCAGAGGTAAAGGATGTTAAAACATTTTTTGTAACAATTGAATTATAATTACAAGTAATCTAGAAGTTTACCAAATTTTACGACCTTCCCCTTCTTTTGTTTTTAAAAATGGTTTTAATATTAAGCAGTATATTGAAAGTATTATTAGATCTTTTTCTTTTACTACTAAGGTTATTTTGACTTCTAAATGTGGCTTTTGTAGACAATGTTTGCACATTTTGGAGGATAATTTTGCCACCCTTGACAACATTTTACATTCAAGAGTGATTTTTATCAAAGGGAACTGTTTATCTAAAGGGGTGATTTATTTGGCTAAGTGCATGAGCTGCCCAGCATTTTACATGTGCAAAACAGAAAGAACACTAAGTTATAGGATTTAGAAACATTATTATGGTACAAGTAAGCAAAATGTTAATAATGCTTTATTTAGACACCTCAAGGAACAGTCCATCCCAATGCCATTCTTTTAAGGTTGGTATTTTAGATCAGGTTAAAGCTAATACCAGGGGTGGTGATTTTAAAACTTTACTTGAAGTGAAAGAGGTTAAATGGCAATTGAAGTTGTTTGCTGCCCACTCCCCTGGTATTAATGATAGCATTTCTTTGAAATCTATTTCAAAATTAAGGGCTAACATGTTTTAAATTCCTTGTAATACACAATAAGTTTTATGTCTTGATGGTTTTATTTTTGGGTTTGGCAGCTTCATATGTATTTTTCATAGTGTGGTCATTTTCATTTTTTCTAAATTAATTTAATGAATTGATATATAGATGGAGACATACATGTTCATGGTTATTTTTCTTCTGTGAATCTGATAAAGTCCACTTAAAACAGGACAAAAGCTCTTAATCCCAGTACTTCTTATTAAAGCTTATATTTTACTCCAAAGTCTTTTAGGCTGGTGTGATACTTTATTTTAGTTCCTGGTTGCCTACAGGGGTATCTCAACACATTCTTAGAATGATGGAACCTATGATTTTTGGAAAAATGGAAAAGGAAGTCAAGATTTATTATAGGTGTTAAGAGAAGTGATAGATAATGTAAATAAAAAAGTGGAAAGCAAAACATTGGTCAGAGATGTAAACAAAGCTTTTGATAGAATACAATATGCTAAATTATGGAGTATATTAAAGTATTATAAGTGACAAAATAAAAAGTCAGATCAGTATATGAGAATAATAATATTAAAATAATACCAAATGTATGGTTAAGTCAATAGATATGGTTAGAATGTAGCATAGGACAAGGCTGCCTGGCAAGCAGTACTTTATTCATGTTAGTGATGAATGTGATTATACTTGCAATGAATAATAATATGGAAATAGCAAGATATAGGAGGATAGAGATTATTAATATACCAATGATCCTTACTTATTCAGATATACTTTTTGTTACTAAATATACAAAATGAATGAAAATAGGAAATTAAACAGATACTTAAAAATGTTTGGCTTGTGTATAAACAAAGTAAAGGATTTGAATCATTAGATGAGATAGAAGGTAGTAAGTTTAACAAAGAAGAAGTGGAAATATTAGGAATAACATAAAAAAGGAGGCACAGTGAAAGAGATTGTTACAAAAATTAAGAGAAATGTGTATATTTTGGAAGACGTATAGATTATCAAATAAGAAAAAGGTATATTTAATACACTGTATCTTATTAGATAAGGTTGTCTACTCAGCAGGTATATATATATATATATATATATATATATATATATATATATATATATATATATTATTCCAGCAAAATATGAAAAATTGTTATTGGCCAGATTCTCATTTATATGGGGATCAAGACTGAACCCGGTGAGAAGAGGAATCTTGTATGTGTAAGAAAAAGAGGGAAGATTAGGATTAGTAAACCCAATAGTACATGTGGCATCATTTAATCTGTATAAAGTGTCGAAAGGATTAAGATAAGAAAGAAAGTAGAAGCATAGTGAATGATATAATGAAATATAAATATGAAGAAGTTTGGACAAACCTAAGACATGAGAAATGTTGCAGTACTGTTATTAATAATAACGTTAAAAATTATGTAAATAATATATGGAAATTAAAAATGGAAAATGTAGAAAAAGACAGGAAAGAATGGTATGAAAATGCATTGAGGGAATATTATATCTATTCATGGAAAAATTTATGTAATGAGAAAAAGAACTGCTATTAAAACCTGGCTTGTATAGAGTACAAAAATATATGAATGCAAACATTTTATGTGGAGATTAATGATGAATACATTTCCGGTTAAACTAAATATGTCATATAAAAGAACTCAGGAAAGGATATGTAATTATTGCGGTGAAATTGAGACAACCAAACATCTGTTCTTGAAATGTTTAAGAATTAAAAAACTATGGGAAAAGTTAGATGAAATTAAAAAATTAAATGATGACAACATTGTGAAAAATATAAGTAGGAATATGATAGAATATGGATATTATGGTGATAAAAGAATGAAAAAAGCAAACAAAACTGATAAAAAGTTATTCTGTTTTGTGGGTTATATGGAATGAAAGATTTAATGTGATTAAATATTACAGAAAATGGGTATTAGCTGAAATTTTTGAAAAAAATACATTTATGTTTGTGGAAAAAAGATTAGGGGGAATAATTCAAATGATTAATGTATAAAGATACAGGATGTTTAAATGTAAATTAACAAAAATGTATATAATGTAAATAATGTAAATAAGATGTATTGACTAAAGAACGGCTACTCTTTTTGATAGGTGCCATGGGAACTTACATATTTGCTAAACTATCACCAGCTCACAAAGATGGGGCATCGAAGATGGCACACTCGAGTGCTGCACCCTCTTATGCTGCGTTGCAGTGTCACAAATTGATCTACCTTGTTTAGGAACAGAACCCACAGCCTTCAGCATCAAAGGTAAGTGTGCTACCACTTGCGCCATTGACACTGATGTATTTGTAGCTATCAAAATATTTTATATTGAAGCGATAGTGAGGTGTAATTGAATATCAGACTTTTTGTAGATGATCGTACAGTATTAATGTACAGCCTAATGCATGGGACACTGGTGTATTGTTTATCAGACTAGTTCTCTCACTTGTTTGCCACTAACTGATCATTGAGGAAGCACTAATATTTATGATTAACAAAGCAAGTAATTTTAAGACAAAAGCAAACAACATCAACTTTTCTTTGAAAATGTGATGCTGTAAAGTACTTTGGCATACTGCAGTCAAATAACGTGAATCATACCTCAAATTCATTCTCTTCCAATACAGAAATTGTTGATATCATGCAGAAGAAGATACCTTTTATTATTGCTGGAAAAACGTAATGCCTACAAATCAGTGGCTTTCCCAATATACTTTATGTACTGCGTTCTGTCTTCACACTGAAATCTTTCTCTGGCAAAAAAATAAAAAGGTGCTGGCTTATACCTACATCTAGTGGAAATAAGGGTTACAGGATAAGTAATCCTGTATGAGATCTTTAAGCAAAGCTTTTGGGATATGAGGCTTCTATTCATATGTTTGATTTTTTTAGAACAACTATTTTTGGAGCTACAGTTCAAGGGAAGCTCAAATGTACCAGAATAGAGACAGACATGTGTACTTGTTATAGTTTACTATCTAGCTTCCCCTAGTGGAACCCAGTAGCTTATTCTTCAACATTTCTTCATAGCACAGAACTCCTTCTGTGAGTTATATTATAATGCTGTAAATATATTTATAAGTATTTCAGTATTGTGTGTTTTTTGCAAAATGTTTAAGCACTAAAAACATCAGACTCTGTGTAATTTAACAACAGATAAGTTATATTTTCTCTTACCCTTGTTAATGTATAATCTTCTGACTGTGCTTTCTTAACATTTGTACTGTATTTGTCTGCCAAGTCAATTACAATTTCATTAATACACTGAAGTTAATTAAAGGACCTGCTTTCTTCACGTAAGAATATGGGGCTTTGTGTTTCTTCTCCCAGTTCATCTTCTGCAAAGCACAGCTCATGCCATCAGCATTCATCTCTTTTGCTTCTGACCATGTCCTTATTCATTTATTTACTTATTTATTTACCTACTTCAGTATCTTCAGTTTATATTACCAGCTGCTGAAACTCATTATTGCTTTGACATTACATAGGAAAACATATGGCTCTGGTTAGGTTACCTTTCTCTTTATGAATGTATACTGTCTTTCCCTCTCTGCCTCTACAAAGGCATCAACAATTATTTTAGTGGCTGAAATCATTTTTCAAGGCTCCATGAATTAAGGGTTCCTCTCTTTCAGTTACTGTACTGGCTACCTTAACAACTGTGCTTTTGTAATAAGACTTGGTCATTTATTTCTAATAACACAAAGGATACTCTGTCCCTTGAATGCAAAGGCAGATTTTTGTTCCTCTTCATGTTTCTGCACTCTGATACCTTTTCTTTACCAGTAGTATGTATTTTAACAGTGTGTCAGGGTGAAGCTGTCCGTCCTTATTTTTTACTAAGTGCATATTTAGACTTTTGAGATTTCTGTTTTTGGGATGCAAACTATTTAACTGCATTCTTCACCTCTAATAACATTAGGAGTTAGATTAGGTAATCAGGACACAGTATTCAATATTTTATCCAGTTATATCTACAGGTGTTATGGGCTATTCTTTCTTCTTCTTTTTCTTTCAGATGTTCCCATTAGGGGTCGCCACAGCAGATCATCTGTTTCCATTTCTTCCTATCCTCTGCATCTTGCTCTGTCACACCAACCGCCTGCATGTCATCTTTCACCACATCCATAAACCTTATCTTAGGCCTTCCTCTTTTGCTCTTACCTAGTTCCATCCTTAGCATCCTTTTCCCAATATACCCAGTATCCCTCCTCAGCACATATCCAAACCAATACAATTGTGCCTCTCTGGCTTTGTCTCTAAACCGTCCAACATGGGCTGACCCTCTAATATACTTATTCCTAATCCTGTCCACCCTCATCACACCCAGTGCAAATCTTAACATCTTTAACTCTGCCATGTCCAGCTCTGACTCCTGCCTTTTTGTCACTGCCACTGTCTCCAACCCACATAACATAGCTGGTCTCACTACCATCTTGTAGACCTTCCCTTTCACGCTTACTGGTACTTGTCTGTCACAAATCACTCCTGACACTCTTCTCCACCCACTCCATCCTGCCTGTACTCTCTTCCACACTTGCCATTACTATGAACTGTTGATCCCAAGTACTTAAACGTATCCACCTTCGCCAGCTCTACTCCCTGCATCCTCACCATTCCTCTATCCTCACTCTCATTCACACACATATAGTCTGTCTTAGTCCTGCTGACCTTCATTCCTCTCCTCTCTAGGACATATGTCCACCTCTCCAGGGTCTTCTCAACCTGTTCCCTACAGATCACAATGTCATCTGCAAACATCATAGTCCACTGGTACTCATCTGTCAACCTGTTCATCACCATTGCAAATAGGAAAGGGCACAGAGCTGATCCTTGATGTAATCCCACCTCTACCTTAAACCCATCCATCACTCTCACAGCAGACCTCACCATTGTCACTCTACCCTCGTACATATCTTATACCATTCTTACATACTTTTCTGCCACTTCCAACTTCCTTATACAGTACCAGAACTCCTCTCTAGGCATGCTGTCATATGCTTTCTCTAAGTCCACAAAAACAGAATGCAACTCCTTCTGACCTTTTCTGTACTTCTCCATCAACACTCACAGAGCAAACATCACATCTGTAGTGCTCTTTCCTGGCATGAAACCATATTACTAATCACTTAACCTTCTTAACCTAGCTTCCGCTACTTTTTCCATAACTTCATGCTGTGACTTATCAGTTTTATCCCTCTGTAGTTAGTACAGTTCTGCACATCACCCTTATTCTTAAAAATCAGTACCAAAACATGTTCTGCACTCCTCAGGCATCCTCTCACTTGACAAGATTCCATTAAACAATCTGGTTAAAAACCCCACTGCTATTTCTCCTAAACACTTCCATGCTTCCACAGACATCTGGACCAAAAGCCTTTCCATTTTTCATCTTCTTCATAGCTATCCTTACTTACTCCTTGCTAATCTGTTGCACTTCCTGATTCACTATCCCCACATCATCCAACCTTCTTTCTCCTAATCCAACTTCAGACCAGTGACAAATGGAGTGCCACAGGTTTCAGTCCTGGGTCCTCTCCTGTTTGGTATCTACTTCTCTGAAGTGCAGGCCAACACAGAAGGTCTTTGGCTAATGAAGTTCGCAGATGACTGCAAACTAGGAGCCATAATCAAAACTCCAAAAGATGTGGACATCCTACAAAAGGGCCTCACTGAGACAGATGCCTGGTGTCAAAGCCATGACCTCAAGCTCAATGCCAAAAAGTGCATTGTCATCCCTTTTGGTAAAAAACTCTGTACCCATGAACTACCACATAGGCAGTAGTCTACTTAACACTGAAAGTGTGATAAGAGACCTTGGGACACAGGTGGACAGTAGTCTCTCCTTTGATAATCACATTGCCAAAGTAGTCAGGAAATCTTTCTATGTGGCACACCTCATCACAAAAGGTTTCTCATCCAGGAAAAAAGAGGTCATTGTTCCCCTCTACTCGTCGCTCATTAGACCCATTACAGAATACAATGCCCCTTTTGGTATGTACCTCACAAGACATCTACAACAACTGGAAAGGCCACAGAAATACCTCACAAAGAGGATTACCAGCCTCAAACAGATGCCCTACGCAGACTGTCTTAAAAAACTGCAGCTTTACTCTGTCACATATTTCCTACTCAGAAACAATCTCTGCCTAACACACAAAGCTATGTCAAACCCAGAGCTTTTAGACATGCTCCACTTAAAGAAATCCCAATCTCTATGAGCTACATGCTCTAGGGACCTAAACCTTGTCACCACAATAAACAGAACATGCCGGAGGGACAGATTCCTCTCCCAGAGACTTCCTATACTCTGGAATAAACTACCTATCTATATCAAACAAAGCTCCTCATTAGCATTCTTCAAGAAGAATCTTGATGATTGGATGGGTGATAGGAAATTCACCCCAGGGATCTCTTCTGTGGCTCTGCTCAACAGTGGCACAGGAAAATAATTTTCTTGGGTTTCAAAAGCCAGGGTACCTTTGGCTAGGCTTATATAGGCCCTAGAGCCAATAGCCTAGTACCTACCTATGAAATTATGTCTCATTTTCTTCATTCATTAGCCCCTCAAAGTACTCTTCCCATCTGCTCAACACACTCTCCTCACTTGTGAGTATGTTTCACTCATTATCCTTTATCATCCTTCTGCACATCTTTCCTAGCTCAGTCCCTCTGTCTAGCCAATTGATACAGGTCCTTTTCTCCCTCCTTAGTGTCCAATCTTTCATACAACTCTCCATATGCCTTGTCCTTAGTCTTCACCACCTCTTTCTTTGCCATGCACCTCATCTCCTTATACTCCTGTCTACTTTCTTCATCTCTGTATACTCTACTGTACTTCCTCATTCCACCACCAGATCTCCTTGTCCTCCTTTCTTTCCGCCTTTTACTTGCCAAAGGCTTTATGTTTGTAGACATAAGTTTATTAAATAAGTGTGGCCATATTCCTATACTGTAGAAATCGCATCATTTTCGCTTCTAGCAGTACAATATAGTAAATATAGTTATCTGATATAGTACTGCTCAGTAAGAATCAACTGACTCTGTTGTTCTTGTACTTATTTTATTACAGAACATTTTTACAGTCTCTGTCAATGCATTGCTAAGCTGTCACAGTCTTGAAGACACAGCATTTACATTCCTATTGCTATCAGCTTGGTGAAAAATCATGTTAAGTTCTGTATTACTATTTTAAAAAGTTGTAGCAATAAACTCCTTCTTTCTAGACTTAAAATGTGCTATTTCTCACCAATATGAAATCAGGAAATCCCATTATTATTCTATTTTAGACTATAAAATATAACTTTTAGAAGAACCTTAATAATTGCATGGGAGTATATTTAGACGGGAACTTTGTGGATATGTTATTCAAATGGTGAAAGCATTTATGTAAATATTGTATATATTTTATGTCAATGTTGTCAGAAAGTGTGTAGAAATTATTTTTGTTATTTTTATTTCTCTGTTTAAGTGTGTATGAAGAAGTTAAAAATAATAAAGATTTATTATTGAAAAAAAAATGTGCTATTTCTCATGCAAACATTTTCTGGGCATTTGGATCTTTTTATTTACATTTGTAGTTGCAGGCTTAATTTGCCCACTTCATACAAAACCTTCATTAACTTACCTTCTTTTATTTAACACTACCAGTTTACCAATAATCTTTTCCCGGATACTAATTACTTGCAAATCAATGACTGTATTCCAGTCCTGAATGGACATTCTATACATAATCATCTTCATGATCTTCTCCAACATAATTTTCACAAACTTCTCATTTTGGTAAACCAGTAATTATAGCTCACGTCCCCAAAAACAAGCCTCCCTCTCTATCAACACATGCAGGTGTATTTGCTGACTTTGAAGCATACATGAAAATAAAAAGTGATTTGATATAATGGCCAAATAGTGCCCACCTAAGGGCAACAAAAAGATTTGATGTAAAACAAACATTGCAGGTAGCACTTCAATAAAGGATAAAGAAACAACAAGAAGGGACTCTGGCTGACAAAGTTTGCAGACAATTGCAAGTTGGGAGCTATTATTAACTGCCCAAGTGATGTTGACATCCTACAGAATGGCCTCACTGTGATCAACGACTGGTGTCAGAACCATGGCCTTAAGCTCAATGCCAAAAAATGTGTCGTCATCCCCTTGGGAAAAAACAGGTTCCCATGGATTACCACATTGATTGTAGTCCACTGAACACAGAAGATGTCATAAGAGATTTGGGAACACAGGTTGACAGCAACCTCTCTTTTGATCACTATGTTGCCACTGTAGTCAGAAAGTCCTTCTATGTGGCACATCTCATTACTCAGGGTTTTGCATCCAGGAAGAAATAGGTCATTGTCTCTCTCTTTCATTAGGCCAGTCATCGAGTACAATGCCCCATTTGACATGTACCTCACTAGACACCTGCAACAACTGGAGAGGCCACAAAAGTACCTCACAAAGAGGCTCCTAGGCCTTAAACACTTGTCCTATATGGACAGACTCAAACAACTCCAGCTATTCTCTGTCTCATATTGCCTACTTAGAGGTGATATCTGCTTGACTTACAAAGCCATGTCTGACCCAGATCTGTTAGAAATGCTACATCTAAAGAAATCCCTATCCCTCCACACCACATGTTCTAGAGACCTCAGCCTCATTACCACAATTAACAGAACATGGTGGAGGGACAGGTTCATAACCCAGAGACTGCCCATGCTATGGAACAGACTTCCCATACATGTCAAGCAGAGCACTTCACTGACCCTCTTCAAGTGAAATCTTGATGAGTGGAGGGTAAACAGAAAATTCACCCGGGGATAACACCAGTGGCTCTGTATGACAGAGGCTCTGGGAACTAAGGTCAGGTGGCACTATGGCAGGTTAATCCTATGGCTAGGCTTGTAAAGGCCCCTGGGCCATTAGCCTAGTACACACCTGTGAAACTAAGAGAAAATAAAAATATAAAAGCCCCTTCAGCAAAAACAGTGTCTCACAGTTCAGGTTTCACCTTCACCAAAGGTTGTAAGTAATTTCTGGGAAACATTTGATAATTCTCCAACTAGATCTAAAGGTGTTTTCTTTATGCCTCTGCACTCCCTTACTGTAAATTCTCCAGCTGCTAAGAAAGCAATAATACCAAGGGGTATTGTGAGGTCACATGCTGCAGATGGGGTGGGTCACCTCCCATAGGCCATTATTTCCCTAACACTTACTCTGAAAGACATTATTCTGCTTAGAGAATTGACTGTTAATTTGCTTTGTATTTTTATCACTACGTACTTTTTAAAATACTTCTGATGTGAAATAGTTTCTCTGACTAATGATTAAAGCTTGATGTAGCATGAGTATTTGATGTTGGAAGAATTATTTTATATCAGAAATATGTAAGTATTTAATGTCCACATGCTTACATTCATGTGCCTGCGTATGCAGGCACACACACACTCACACTATCCAAAGCACACACATATTTATGGAAACATACACACAGACACACACACACATACACTAGCCCAGCAGTTACTGCCACTTTGTTGATTGATTATACTTCAGTTGTCCCAATTAAAAAAAAAAAAAAAAAAAAATCACATAATGCAAGGCATTGCATTATCCTCCAGTAACTATTACTAGTAGGTAGTTTTTTTGAACATATTTGATTTTGTGTCATAGTTTTGCTCTGTCTTTTTAATTTCTCCAACTCTTTTGGGTTTCTAATGCCATGATGGGAATGGACTCCCATTGCTAAGTCAAAGTACGATTAAAGTTCATAAAACTAGTATTGTTTCAGTCTTTTATGTCAGCCAAAAGTGCTCTTCACAGGGGTTCCTGTTATTTAAGTGAATGCTTAAAGTTGCGAACGCTGTTTTGTCGAACGTGTTTACATGAAATGGCAAAATGCCGAAAGCAAGGAAAAAAAAAAATCACTGGGCTGTTTTCCTGACTTTGCCATTTCCTCCACTGTGGTGCAGTCTTGGAGTTGGTATTTTTAAGTAGGGGGTGGAGGTGGGTGATTTTTTTCCACTAATCCGTGTGTTCGACATTTTGCATTTTCGTTGTGTTTGGGTCGATTATATAGCGTTCGCAATTTCAAGTGTTTGCTAATATAATATAGACCCCTTTGCAGCAGACAATGTGCCCAGTAATGACTCCTCCTCCAATTCATATGGTGTTGCATGGATCGGTAACATATCTAAGTACAATTGTAGATTCTTTTTTATAAGACCCATTGCTCCTACTACTATTGGAACTGTCTGGGTATCTTTCTTCCACATTGCTCTCGTTTCTGTCTGCAGATCCTGATATTTTATGACTTTGTGTCTCTCTCTATGGAACACACTATAGTGACTGGATTTTGTGATTTTAATGATCAATGCTAGTTTTATCTTCTTTTCAAGAACCACTATATCCAGTTTTCTAGCATCTATTTTTTCAGCTGTTGGTTATGGGTGATCCCATGTGATATAAACTTCATAATTTTCTATGATGCTTTGTGGCTCATGTTTCCATTGTTTTTCAGCCACTTCAATACCATAGTACTTGCACAGGTGCCAGTGCAAGAGTACTTTGTAGAATGTTCAATTTAGTGGTAAATCACTCAGGATTACAATCAGTCAATAATGCCGGTAAAGTTTCACACTTAACTAGTTAGGTAATATGTGCTGATGGGATACTTGTTGCATTTGAAAGAAGTTAAGCGGTATGCACTTTTTCTTTCCCTTTGTCTATCTCTATCACTGTGTCTTCCTTTCACTCTCTCATGTACACATGGATAGACACGCACACGCATGCACGCACACACACACACACACACACACACACACACACACACACACACGCACACACACACACACGCACACGCACTCACACACGCACATACCTATTACTTTTTCTTGGGATTCCTATTTTGTTCCATAAATCAGTGGGCTTGATTTTTACTGGGTTTTATTTCTACATTAACACCTTATTGGAGAACGTCTGCTTGCTAGTAGGATGATGATTTATGTTTCACCCATTCTCTAAATTCCAAGGATCACTACTCTTAGAAACAACACACTGAACTTTCTGGCTGGTTATCAACAAGAGTCTGTGCTCTTGGTCATAATACCCCCTCTTCGCTAAGGTACAAATGTCTCTTTCATGTAGTTCTAACCTCCTCCTTTATACTGCATTTCTGTAGGTGTCTTAAATCAGTCATTACTTAAGCATCTTCTTTGCAATGGCATGCTCTGTGATAATGTCTGATGTATACATCCCTGCTACCATATTGTAAAGTATGTAAACAGTATCTCAGATAATACACCTTTAGCATCATAACACAAGCAATAGTATTTTCTGAATAAAGAAGCATTTAACTAACAAGACAGCATTTCCATTATAAAACTGTTTCAAATAATTTTATGAACTTTCTAACATCAACTACTACAGTACCTACATGGATCAATAACACAGTAGCTATATGGATCACTTATACAACATTTGCAGAAATCATAATTGCCCGATATGTGTCTATGCAAACAAAAATTGCTTGACAGCATATTGCTTGAATTATTATGGAGTGAAACATATTTCTAAAGTTTTGAGAATATTCGTTTACATATGCCATAGAAACAACTTCCGTTTTTCAGTAATGCAGAGTTGTTAAGTAATATGTATTTTTGTAGGAGCAAGCTTCCACTGCTGCATAGAGACATAGTCAATACCTTACAGTCTCTTCACTTAATTATATATTTTGCCATTATCATGATTATTTTTTAGAAGTATTTGGGTTGTGATTTATATAATTGGCTGGAGGTTAAAAAAGGTAGATGGCAACTTTTATTAGCTGCTGATAATGTTCCAAGATTGAATGTGACTATAAATATCAAACTATTTTTTTAAATCTTTATAATATTTATTTTTTTTACTTAAATTGTTTTTATTATTTTCCAAATATAACAATAATAATAATACATTTTTAACATTCTATGCACAGTATATACAACTGCCCTAAAATAAGAAAAGAAAACAATATATGAAGATATTTAAGTTACACATTGTCAAGTAGTTCTTTATCTCTGTCTTCTCTTTCAGAAGAGACTGTGTCTGTTTTTAATGTCTCAATAAGAGAGAGGTATTTCTCCCAAGGGTTTTATTGGACCATGTTTTAGGAAAGACTGTCAGATATGTATTTTTGAGATATAGAATATAACGCTTATTATTTAAGACATGACATGTTTGCATTATATATTTTTACAATTCTACATACGGTAGGTCAGTTGATGTCACCTGATTAGTGTATCTAAATGAATGAAATGCTTTGTTACATTTGTACTCATGACTTTTTTATTCCCTAGTCAGTAAAACCTGAATGTTTTTGAATGTTTTAGTTCTTGTATTCTTGTAATTCTTGACTGACCATGGGAGACCAATTGTTACCTAGTACAAATCGCACTTCAAGTAATTATCCAAATATAGATTTAATAATACATGCAACTATGAATAATCTACTCAGGCTTACACAGAGATTTAAATTAGTGCTATCACAAGCTCATGGAATTTTAGAAAAAATATCAACTGCAGTTTCTGTAGCAGAAATTAATTCTCAGGTGTCTACTCAAGATAAAGTCGGTGATAACTTAAATTTTTTGGATGACATTACGTTATTAGCTGGCAAACCCAGTTCATTGATTGATGGAGTTTGGCCAACTCAGTGAATCCTTTTGAAGACTTAGCTTTAAAATCAAATGCAAGTACTGTTGAGTTTGTTGATTCTAATAGTTGTAGGATGCATTACAAACTAAACATATTACAACTTAAAACCAAAATTCTGAAATACAAATCACTGGGCTATGTTTTTTTTTTTTTTTATAGAAGAATGTTTGGCTTGTCATAAGAGGCCATTAGGATGAAGACTTCACACATTTCTTAACAGGGTTACTGAACAAGACTAAATTTATAAATATTCAGCCAGTTTATTCAATTGCACTGATACTGAGATGATGAAATTATTGATTGAATAGAAAAAAAAGGTAAATTGAAATGTTGGAATAACAAATTAACAACTTAGACAACACCATGGAAAATCATGTTAGTTTTGCACATTGCAAAACTTTATATGATAGCCTTTTTTGAAAGTTAGAAATGCATGTATCTACTAGAATTAAAAAGAAAAAAAATGTAAATGGGATTATGATTCATACTATATTAATTTAGCAGGTCCTAAACATAAAAGTGGTGCTAAGAAGGTGACTGCTGCTAGTGAACCAGCCTCTTTCCCATTATTATCCAACAAAGACTTCCCATCACAACTGAGACAATTGCAGAGAGTAGTTTTGAGACAGAATAGTCACACAAACGATCCTAATACTCATTTGTTTTACAAAAAGAGAAATTGTCTATCAACTCCAATGACTTATTTTGTTAGAGAGACCAACAGTGCAATGCAGGGAAATTACAGAGGTTGAATGAATTCTTTCTCCAAGTTGTAACAGTGTCAGAGTGAGAACATGTCTAATACTGGGTTATACAGGGGCAGAGGAGCATCTTATCCCTGTTTCTTCCCTCATCATTTTTTTTCAATCTTGTTTATATTATCGAAGGTATTTTCTCTACTATATAGTTCTTCTTCTGGCTTTTCCCAGTTAGGGGACGCCACAGCAGAGCACCTGTCTGCTCATGATTGGCAGTGGAGTTTTATGGTGTCGAGTTGCCAGCCCAGTGCCCAACCTTCCACAGAAGGCACACACATGCAATCACTCACACCTATGGCCAATTTAGAGTGTCCAGTTGCCCTACAGCATCTCTTTGGGATTTGGGAGGAAACCAGAGTACCTGGAGGAAACCCACGAGATGACAGGGAGGAAATGCAGACTCCACACAGAAGGCACCCCAGCCGAACATCGAACTGGAGAACCTCTTGCTGTGAGGCAACAACACTAACTGCTGCAAAACTGTGGCTGCCCTATTTTCTCTACTATATAGTGCAATTTGTTTTTTGAGAAAACTTACTGAGTTTAATTGAAATGAAGCATATATATTCTGATATTCATGTTTCAAGCACCTGTGATTCTTAGATGCATGCATGTGACTATAATACACTTACTGAAAAAGTATACAGTCCTCGTGAACAGTATTTGGGGTGCTGTTATTTGTGAAGTCAGTAGAAAATGTGTACACTCATCATGCTGTGATATGCTCCGATTACTGCATGACACACCTAGAGCACTGTGTTTCATTGCAGGTGATTCAGTGTCCGTGTTTGCAAAAAAAAAAAAAAAAAATACTCATCCAGAATCATAAGTCTGAATAGAACTTGTTTTAGGCTACATATTCTTTGAGTTAGGAAATGTTATTATTCCCCTTGTTCACACCATATGCATTGTCCTTACATTTCTCTCACACATGCCTACATATATGTATGTATGTATTTATATATATATATATATATATATATATATATATATATATATATATATATATATGTGTGTGTGTGTGTGTGTTTTCTATGACAACATTGAAGTGGATTCGGTTGAATCCACTTTGACAAAGTCCGGAGGCCGAATGGCGGCAATGTCGAACCTGACATTGTCGAAGTACAAATCTCACCCCTATCTCGACCCAAGTTAAAGCCTGTTCTCAAGTCAAATTCGATATGTACTTTGATAATGTTGGAATTTGACATTGTCACTTTCGCGGGCATGGATCGATGATACCATCATTTGACCAAGTCCACTTCAACATTGTCAGAGTATTGTATATATAAAGGCACGCGCGTGTGTGTGTGTGTGCGTGTATGTGTGTTTGTGTGTGTGTGTGTGTGTGTGTGTGTGTGTGTAGGTGGGTGGGTGGGTGTGTTTAAATAAAAAGTGAAGGGGATAGAAAATAATCATAGCTTTCTTGAAATTTCAGCTTTAGGTTTACAAATATAACATCGCTTAAAGATATACAAAGGATTACTGCTGGGAAATTATACTCTGAATCAAGACTCCTTTTAAATAAAATGTAAAATAAGTGCATACTATTTGATGTATGTTTAAAAATATATAGAATATGCATTTTTGTTGTGATAAACTATTACCATGGGAAGATACAAAACTCAGCAAACAGTAGGTTAACAAATCTCCTCATGCTGAAAAGGTAGGTCATTAACATACAGAGAAAGCAAACAAACAGAAAATGATACTACATCATTATTATTAATGGCGCAGTACAGAGGTGTGAAACAGTTACACACAACAGCTGATAAGGCAGCATGCTTTATCATTTCCTTTATGCATTGAAATCAGTGTTTGTATCATGCAACTGAAAAATGGTCAGATAAACAAACTATCTAGATAACGCAAAGTCTGTAATAGAGCACAGTGTACTTGCACAGAAATCTTGAATTTAATCAAAAATAATGTTATAAGTCCTGAAAAAAAAGGCTTTATAATATATGCAGATGAATGAAGTATAAATGGTTTAGTTTTTTTTTTTTTAAAATAAAATGCAACTTCTATTTTGTTTAACCCAGGATTTGCTTGTGAACGTAAGTGTTAAACACAGCAGTATGTTTTAGTTAAATATTTTTTCTTTTGTATCAATAACTGATAATCCAAAACTAAATCTCTGCATACTGCAGCAAGAAACCTACTTTAACAGTAAATTATATTTTCAGTAGTAGATACTGTTTGACACACAAACATTTTAGTGGTGAGACACACTCTTGAAAATGTTACAAATAAATATACAAAGTGAATCTTTATATCTCTTTTAGGCATGTTGTACCATTTGTTTGTCAGTTATATTAGAGCCAGGCTTGAGTATGGAATAACAGTATTGAAACCTTATAAGAAAACAAGCATGAATGAACTGGAAAGAGTACAGCAGAAATATACAAAGGGTATAAATGGATATGAAAATTTAAATTATTATGAAATAGTAAAATATCTGAATTTATACAGTGTCTCTTGTAGATACTTAAGAGGAGATCTTATTCAGGTATATAGGGCATTTAGGGGCAGCTACCTCTGAGAATGTTTGGGGTTATAAAAAGTACTAGAGAAGCATCAGACAACCTACGTAGAAGATTCTGTAGGAATGAAAAGTGTACTAATTGGTTCTCTGACAGAGTAGCTGATGCATGGAACAGACTACCAAATTACATTAAAGCAAGTACTAGTTTAGATATTTTAAGAACAACCCAGACACTTACTTGGGGACAAGTGTTTTGATATATTGACAGGCTAGAAGGTCATTAATGCCCATGCTTGAAATATTTGTATGTATGTATATATTAGTATTTCCTAAAGCTGCCAGGAGAGTCATACCTTCTATAAAATGAAAACACAGGACTGTAAAGTATATAGGATCAGATTTTTAGTAAAGATGAATACTGCACAATTGTCCAGTTTGGAAAAGTTATTAAAATAAACAGTATGCTAGGTGATAACTTCAGATCATCATTCTTTGCATCATATTCTCTACCTGGTGGACTGTTTGGAAATCAAGGACATCTGCATTCCACATTTATTAGAAATAAAATAACTAGTATATGAGGATAGACAGCAAAACATTTGTAACTGAATGGATTCATTTTTCATTGATGCATTGTCTTTAACAGTTTTAAACTTACTTATCTGCAGAACTCTGGATGCATACCTGGAAAAGCTGAAAGTGTGCATAACCATACTTTAAACTAACAAGTTGCGGCTTTCCACAAATATACCAGATAGGAATAGTGCATAATGACTTGTTCATTGCCCTGGCCATAATATATTGGGATTTGCATAATTCAGTGGGGAAATTTATTTATTGACATACAAGCTCACACACACACACATGAGCGCGCGCACACATATATACATAGAAACATTAGTCTACAGATGTAACACTCATTCATCTATTTGGAGAAATGGGACATATAGGCCATAGCTAACAGTATCAAAACTCACTATTGCTGGTTTAGTGTTGTCGCTGTATTCTAGCACTGAAGCTATTATTATTTTGCTGAATGTTTGGGCTTGAGCATTTTGCCATTATCAAGGGATGTTTCTCTTTAACAAGTTAAACTATGAAGTGCACTTGCCAAAGTAATTAATAATGCCATTGGCTCATGTAGACTCAGTTGCACGAGATGGAATTTACAACTGTTCTATTGTTCTGGCCTTACTTGCAGGTGATCTGATTCCACTACCACTTGGGCTGTGATGAATGTCCTGGAGATCAGTATTACTAAAGCTATAAAGATATTGTAAGATCAGGTTTTATTTTAATGTATTTTGTTAGACAAAAATACAGTATTGTCTTTGCATACATTTAGAAATGCAGCCATATTAAAGCAGGCCTTCATATTTTGCATGCAGTTTCAGTGAATGCACTTTCAGTTAGGAAATATAACCTTCCCTGGCAAATACTGATAAGACTAAAATGTGCTAACAAAATGTATAGTACATTGAGTACAAACAGATCTTGTTTGGATGGTACAAGTCTTGGGAACCAATTAAAGAGATGTAGAAATGTACAGGTTTTTTGTATTAAGACATACTTCAGACATAGTTAATTTCTTCATTTGGACTGATATGTAGAAAGTCATTGCAGTGCAGTTCTCAGAAGGCTGGTACAGACAGTAGATTGTGAGTGCAGAAGTCAGGTTAAATATCCAGCATTCCACAGCATTAATTATATTATTCAGGAGGAAAGAAATATGAGTGCAGAAACTGCAGACATAATTATCAGTAATGTTATTGGAGATAGTAAGATTTGGCATTCTGAGTACAGAATTCCTGGACAGTATAATTAGTGCAGAAGCATGGAGATTAATATTTGATTTTAATCTACTTGTCACTCATCAGACCCATCATAGAGTACAATGCCCCATTTGGGATGTACCTCACAAGACACTTCCAACAGCTTGAAAGACCACAAAAGCACCTCACCAAGAAGATTTCTGGCCTCAAACATATGTCCTATGCAGCCCGACTGAAAAGACTCCGGCTGTACTCAGTGGCATATCGCTTACTCAGAGGTGATCTCTGCCTGACTTACAAAGCCATGTCCAACTCAGAATTGATGGACATGCTCCACCTAAAGAAATCCAAGTCAGTGTGAGACACACACTCTAGTGAGCTAAACTTCACCACAACAATAAATAGAACATACTGGAGGGATAGATTCCTGTCACAGAGACTCCCCATGCTTTGGAACAAAATTCCTAACTACATTAGGCAGAGCCCCTCACCAACACTCTTCAAGAGAAGCCTTGACGAGTGGATGGGTAACAGAAAATTCACCCCTGGGATCACTTCATTGGCTCTGCTTGACAGAGGCTCAGTTAATTAATCAATGGGGCGGCGAAAGCCGACACATTCTGGCTAGGCTTATAAATGCCCTCGGGCAGATAGCCTAGTACCTACCTATGAACCCATGAACCTATAATATTGTTTACATCTGCCTCTGCTATACATAATAAAACATTCTTAACCAAACTACAGTGTATACAGACTTTTATTCTGAAAGTTACAAGAAGATTTGGCACATAAAGGAGAGACTGTCACCTGCTCACCACAGTTCTGGGTAATTAAAAGTTTAAGATATTCATTCCAGTCTCATTCCAGTTTCTTCCAGTTATTTCAAGTTCATTCTAGTATTCTAGAGTTCTATCAGTTCTTGCAGATATATCTTGAGTCAGCTTTAAACCAGAGTATTTGAAAGCCTGGAGGACTGCCTCTAACTTTGAATTATGTATCACTTTACTTGGACCAAATACTATGATGCTAATAAAACCAATGGCACCACCATCTGGCTAGTGGAGTAAGTCAGATATTTTTTGCTGAATGAAGTTGGGTGCCAAAGTGATAAACTGGTAGTCTTTTAAAACAGAACCTTGGCTTTGGAGTATTGAAGGTATCAACTTTTGGTTATTTTTACCTAAGGGTATTTGCTAGATCTAAGTGGAAGCATTTTGCATGGAAAATACCTACATTTGACTCAACAAGGTCCAGTGCTAGGTTTTCAAGTTTAGGAACTATGAATCTTTCATGCAAAGCTGTCTCATCAAGCATTTTTATGCCAGCACTTATTTCAAAATGAGCATCCTTTTTTAACCACTGGGATGTACAGAGCACAAGCTTATTCTGCTTCATTACAATTCTACTTATGTCTAGGCTTTGCATCCATTTTAGAGCGAGTCTATATTAGTTCATCAACAGCTTAGGTTGTTGAATCTATAATGATCGACACCTAAGCGTCGAAATTGCAAAATCGCAAATAGCCATTTAAGCAAATTCTTTCCTCAGGAAAGAATTCAGCAGGCTGTCTGCGACCAAAATTAACTTTTCAACCTAAATAAAGTGGGGGGCTTCACCCCCACACCCCTCCTAACTAAATATATCAACTCTGAGATTGCTCCACATTGCCGAAAGGGCAAATCCCCAATAACGGCCAAGCGACTTCTTGACCGTGGAAAGAATTCTCTTAAATGACGTTCGCGAATTTGCAACTTCAATGCTTAGGTGTCGATCATTACAGATTCGACAACCTATGCTGACGATGAACTAATATAGACCCTTTTAGTTTTGATTCTGCTATAGAAGGCATAGGAAATAAAATCCTCCTAGGTATGGCCAAGTGCTTAGTTTTAGTTTAATCTTTACTGTTTCACAACTAAGACCACCAGCTTTACCAAATCCATCTGCACTGACATAATTTAATCTGGGATTTAAGAGTGACTTGAATGCTGCAGCTTTATTGAGCAGATCATTTATGTACAGACTATCTAACTTGTAAATGCAAAACTCAAACTTGTCACCCTTCCACTCATACATGGAGAGAAATTTACTGGTACAGTGGTAGTGTTGTTGCCTCACAGCAAGAGGTTCTCCTGTTCGATTTACGGCTGAAGTGCCTTCTGTGTGGAGTCTGTATGTCCTCCCCACAGTCGAGTGGCCTCCAAAAGAAATGCGTGAATGGGCATGCCTTCGCTGAAGGTTGGGCATCGGGCTGGCAACTCTGCACCATAAAAAAATCTACTGCCAATCATTAGCGGACCAGAGTTCCGCTGTGGCGACCCTTAAAAGCTGAAAAGACAAGCAAACTTGAATTCAACAGTAGGGCTAGAAATTTTAGCTTTTGTTTCATGAAACCAAGGACAGATTGTTGATTCTCTGTAGGAGGAATATGATATCACTGTAACATCAGTTGCTGTATCAATACTGAAACTCACTTGAGTTCTATGATTTGGAATTTTTAGTTGCCAGTTTGCATCAATGTCAATCAATGTCAGACAAACTAGTGACTGAATACAGAAAATAATGGTTTCTGAACTTTTTTCTCAACCTTGTTTTCAGTAGTTTCTTCTTTAATTAACGTATTACAAACAACAGTGAATCGGTCAACTTGTTTATATCCCTTGCATGTTCTGCCTTGTGCAGGATACTGCTGTGACTCACCATGAAACTGGTCATATCTCATGCAGTCAAAAGGTTCTACTCAGTCTGCTCCTTATGAATTTTTAGTTTCACCAGAATCATGCCTCTTTTTAAACATGCCATTAACTTTACATTTTACCTCTTACATATCCTTTGTCAAGTTTAAATTATAGTTTTACTTATTAGCTAAATTCTTACCCTGTGGCAATTTGTATTGTCTTTTCTAAAGTCCAATTTACTTTAAGTTGCAACCTCTCAGACACTTCTGCATCGGTCAGCACAATCCCTATTCTGATTCTGAAATGTTTTATCTTTTCTGCCATTAAACCCAGGATACTGAAGCAGGTCATACTGTCACTTTTCAAAAGCTTCAAAACATTTTACCTTTGTGTGCACATCTTTGGAATCGTGACCTTTTGTGTATATTTCTCTTTGTCACAGAACGTTCATTGAGTTTACTAATCGCTGTCTCAAATGTAATACGCTGGCTTTCTGACAACGAAAAGGAACTGAATACTGTCTCCCCCTCAAATCTCATTGACTACACCAAGATACTTATCTGGATTTCACATGTGTCTATTTTTTTCACCTCTTTGTTTAATATGATTGCAACTCTGAATCCTGCAAACGTTTTTCTCCAGACATGTCACTTAAATGGTTTTGACAAGATAAATGGCTCTGGTGGATAAAACTTCACAATCATCATCAAAACTCAATTTTAGAGGGATGAACATTTCAGTTTTAATAAATAGATGACTTTATCTGCAAAAACTGGACCTTTATCTATAATAGAATCAGCTCTGAGATTGAACAGTCAACTCTGGGATCGTCTTAGAATTTTGTAATTTGTTTGGCATCAGTAATTATGACAGCCAGTGTTAAAAATGCAAAAATGCACAAATATTTTACTCATGCAACTACATTTTATTTTTCATTTTTTTGTAAAAGATGGCAGCCCAACAGAAACAGTGTTAAGACATTGGTCATCTCAAACACACTCGCATAATACTAGAAATGCAATACATTTTGGAACACATATATTCTTAAATGACCTTGATATAGTACAGTGTTAAAGTGGCAATGGGTATATCATATATTTGCAATATATACAAACATTCTAGTATCTTAATTTCACTTATCACAGTGAGTCATAAACCTTTGAAGATATTTTCACTGTTTTAGTAGAACATAGCTTCCCTACTTAAATATTTCACAAGGAGCTAAACTTTATTTTAGTTTACATTGGATTTATTTATAGGGATAGTCCAAATGAGAACAAAGCTAGCCCCTTTTCAACAATGGCTCATGGCAGAAGCCTCCAGTGCAAAAGGTATTGACAAAATTAAAATACAGTTGATAAAATTATAGGAAGTAAGCATTACGAGTAATTTTGTGCGATAGGTTTTAAAAGGCATAGACGTCATAGGTAATATTCAATAGCTAATATGTATAAAAGAAGCACTTTGTAGGTAGTGTATAGAATTTTACATTATTCAATGCATACTTCTGTGCAACATTTACAACATGAAGTAGATAGTGCAGTTTAAATGGGATGCATGTGTTTTGAAGAAATAATGTGATATTTGTGAAGGAATTAAGATTACAAATAAAGAAATATTTCCCCTCAAATTGTAAGGCTAGATAAGGAATAAAGACATAGACAGGAGTAAAGTATGCTATAGAAATGTGGAAATGTAGTTTAAGGAAACAAGTGGGTTTGGTAGAGCTCAGAAGATGGTATTGGGAGGTGTGCAAAACAAGAGAGAAGAGACTAAAATGGTTGTTGAGCGAGATAGCGGGACATTTTACAGAGAGTCGGCAGTTATTTAAAGGTGAAGAGAGAGCAAAAATAATAACCTGTTACTGAAACCTCAAGTATCACAAGACAAATCAAGTGTTGCTATGTTTAGGAACATGGGGAAATGTAACTTTATGATGTACTTTTTTTTCTTGCGGGAGGGCTACAATACCTTTCAGTGGCTGTGCTCAAAATATCCAGATTGCAAGAGGGCTGCAGTACCTTTCAATGGCTGTGTTCAAGATATCCAGACAAAGCTGGGAGGAACACTTGATGACACCAGAGACACTTTTTAAATATTATCCTAAGTCACCTAAAAGTTAAAAGAGCAGCAGGTCTTGTATCACAATGTAATTCCTTAACAAGAAAAATAATGAAACTCTAATGTTTGACATGAAGTGATGGTGATCATCTGTGATTTACAGGGTGCAGGGAAAAATTACAGGGAACCTCAAGGGCATTCTATAAACCCCAGGACAGTGGAGATGGATAGGGTATTTTCTTGTGTGTGTGCTTGGATGTGGACATGTGTTTATGACATGAAAAGGGGGTCATTTTTGCCAATGCAGCAATAAAGGAAAGTGTTTATTTACACTAACTGTAATAAAACTGTTTGATTCAGAGGTATGCAAATTAACTGATAATGAGGTATTTATTTGTTGCAGCAAAATGTGTCTCTGAATTGCATACTCTGTCATTAAACAAAAATGCTTCTTTTGGTTGCTGAGTTTCTTTCAGAATCCCAGCTATCATTTACAAAACATTTAGATACAATGTTTATAGCTTCCTAAGGTGCATGTAACAGGTTATATTTGTTTTAGTGTCTGTTGTAGGTTTATTTGTTGCAGCCCTGGTGTTATAGTCAGCGTGGTTGCTGATGTCTGGCTTATAACATTGCATGTACATTGCAGTACTTTGGGGAATTTTTTTTCTGTTTTGATTTAATTTGTCATTTTATTTTATAAGTTACTTAATTGCTTGTTTTAAGTTTTAGTTAATTTTTTTATTGTTTATTTGTTTATTAGCAAGGTAACTAAGTTCCTATAAAGACTCCTTCCATTCATGAACCAGGCCTACTGGAAGTAAAATAATAGCTTAACTCACAATATTCCATGTCAGTCTTCTTTTTCTTCTTCTTTCGGCTTTTCAGGGGTCACCACAGTGAATCACCTGTCCGCTCATGATTAGCAGTGGAGTTTTACAGTGTCGAGTTGCCAGCCTGGCACCCAACCTTCCATGGTAGGCACACACACGCACACACTTATACCTAGAGCCAATTTTTAGAGTATCCAATCCACCTACAGCATGTCTTTGGGATGTGGGAGGGAACGGAGCACCCGGAGGAAACCCATGCGACCACAGGGAGGACATGCAGACTCCGCACAGAAGGCAGCCCCAGCCGAGGATTGAACTGGAGAACCTCTTGCTGTGAGGCGACAATGCTAACCACTGCACCACCGTGGCCGACATGTTCAGTGGCGGTTCAGTAAAGTTACATAATTAGAAAAGGCATTATGATGACGGAAACCTCATAATTACAAAAAGTATTATGGTAAAATGCTATGTAAAATTCAGGCAATTTAAACATTCACAACAGCATACAATGCACTTTGAGTACGTCTCTAAACATGGAGTACAGCACTGCTAATAAATAGCAGAAAACAGGTGAAGATCCACAACCCCTGTTTCTAAGATTTTAACAGGTACTTGTTTATTTAGTATTTGTTAACCAGGTAAGTGGATTGGTTAGTCTTAACCTTTTCAGACATTACATGGGTTTAAAGAGCAGTAAAAACCTGTACTACAGGAATGATAGACAAAACCTATACAAGAACAGATTGCATATTGACAACAGTTTCAGTTAATTTGGTCAGCCATGCAATTTGTTGATAGATATGAGTGTTTTCACATCTTTTTGAATGTACAGATCTTTGTCATGTACATAGTCATATCTGCAGTGGTTGACTATAGCAAGGAAACGGAGATTGCTCTGTTTTCCTTATTGTGTTACTATGGATTTGGTATATATAAGTTGAAGGGGTGTAGATGTGGACCACACATCAGGTGATGTAGGTGGTGGAGCCCCCCCCAAAAAAAAAAATATATATATATATTTGTGTGTGTGTGTTTATTTTGCAAGCATGAATGCAATTAGTAGCAGTATGTACAGTGTATGCCTGTAAATTTTAATAGCAGAAATAAATATTAAAGAGAGATTAGAACTGTTTTGTTTGTTTTTATCATTGCATTAGAGTTATGATTCCTGTATAAGTGAGCTCAGTACATTATTGTTGCTGTACAAAAAGCTAAGACAATAGTGAATTTTCTTTGTGTAGTACTACTCCACATACCTAACTCTCAACCTTCCATCCCCCAACTGAGGAACACTAGCCATCATAATGTAGAACCAAATGACAAAATGCAGAAAACCTAACAGCTTACTAGCAGTTTACTAGGAAGATAACTTCACCCAGTCCTGACCCCTGATCTAATTCTCTTGTGGTATCCCCAAAAGGACACATGGGTCACCCAATTGATAATGTATGAAGTAAAAACACCCACCCAGGCTAAAATGTGAGGCAAGATTTGGCCATCTGGATAGGCGAACAGAAGATTCACCCCTGTGATTCCACCTGTGTCCTTGCTGGACAATGGCATTGGGTGCTGACTTATTGGGAACTGATTAGGGAAGCCCAGTAATTCTTCCGCAAGCCTGCTGAACTGGGGAGATGAAAGCTCAACATTACAGGCAAATTCCAACCATTGCACTCAACTTATTCAGTAGCTACCACGACAGAAGCTACACTGAATATGCCCTCCCCCAGAAATCCCATTTATGAAAAAAAAAGACGAAGTCTCTAGAAATACAACATCAATGTCTACATGGAAAAGTTATACATGCATTTAGCATAGTGAAAAGCAGCATGCATCCTTTACGGTGAGATGTCGTGAATCTCTATAGTACTCCAAATATAACTGATGCTTTATAAAACCATGGCTTCACCATATCACAGAATGCCCATGTAGGAACAGAGCTAGGATTCATGGACAAGCTCGGGCCACCTGAAAGCAGACCAGTAAACCAGTACCCCGCAACTCACAACCCGACCGAAAGCTACCGCGATAAGCTGCTACCTGCAGCACTTCCCGTCCAAACAAGCATAGCCACTGCTACTTATTCTAAACCCCACAACCCGCGAAACCAATAGGGAACAAAACTCCAAGCAATGCCAAAAGAAAGGTTTACTCTATTTTTTTTTTTTTTTTTTTTTTTTTTTTTTTTTACGTATTGACCTGTAATATAAATAAAAAGGGGGTACCTAATGGTAGCAAGCTTCTCTGCCCTGCATCCAGTCAAAGCACTTATGCGGCAGTGTTTAGTGCATCCTCCACAGTGATCACCAACCCTAATGGCTGTAGCAGTCTGCTGCCACTGCGCATGAGTCCAAATCCCTCCACCCCACAGCCTGGAGAAAACAGCTTCACACAATGCCTGCAAAACACTAATGACCAAGAAAACCAACTGCAGGAGTCACGATAAAATTACAAGCCTCTCACAGTCTGCGAGACACTAAACCACCAACAAAAAAAAAGCATAGCAGACCCCAAAATTCAAGGCTTCTCACAAAACAATCCAACCTAGAGTATCAGGCAGTTACAAACCACCCACAAGCTGCATGGTTGCAATAATATAAACAGGAAACAAACAGCCTGCGAAATGGCCAGTGTGGCTCCATCCAACCCCCAAACCACGACTGAAACCAGCAGAGATGAGGCAAGACTGCAAAACCACCACTAGCGGCCAAAAAGGAATGGCACAACCCCTGCAAGGACCGCCCAACAGCCCCTTTTCTTCTTTTTTTCCTTTTTTTTGTCTTTTATTTTATTTTATTTTTTTTTATTAAACACCAACCAAAATGCTCTCGTCCCCACCAACCAGGGGACCGAGCCACCACTCCCTAGCCCCAACAGCAGCCAACCAGCACCCCCTTCAACAAAATCCAAAGCACTCTGCCCACAAAAGGTGACACTGCCATGAATCAACCACCACACCACCAATGAGCAGACACCACCACTGCTCCTAGCAGACACTATACGGCCACACAACACCCCAAACTATGCTCTAACAAAATCAACTATCAACCAGCCATGGTGCAACAAACTTCAGACGACAACTGTAGCCATCTCAATCAATGCTGGACAAGCATCACACCCCTCCAACCCGACACAACCACCACCACCACCATCGGAAAGCACCCCAAACCTGGCGCCACCACCACACGCCTCAAATCAACACCATTAAGCGTTATACATTTCTATGCCACAATGTTGGCGTACGAAGGCCATTAGAAAGCATGTATTTCCAAGCAACCCTCCAAGTCAGTGTGATCTCTGCTAAGTGCCATTTAGCACTTTGCTCAGACCCGGTGACTCACGCAGCACCATGCACTAGCTATCAATTTCCACACGTTAACATCCGGACTCAGCATTGTCGCTTGAAAAGGCCAAATAACACCACAATTGCTCAAACCCTCATGCCATTGCAGAGCATTCTTTTAGTGCAGGACAGTTTCTGTACCTATTTTAAGGATTTAAAACTGCAGAGGAAGCAGAACAGAGATGCCATTCAGGCACTACATGAGAAACTCCAGCCACGTGCATGCACCACCATGGTAGCTGACAGACAAATGCACTTCCCCACAAAATGGAGAACTGCTGAAACAGAAGTAAGGCTGCCCCTCCCCGGACCAAGGAAAGCCAAACCAATACCATGCGACAGGCCCACTATTATAATACAGTGATAAAATATCAGTCAGCACATTTAGTTAGAATTAATTCACACATTTAGTATATCTAAATTTTAGGGTTGTCATTAAGAGTACATGATGGAAATTATAGCAGTTACTCATCTGCATCTTAAAGAAATCATTTGTTGAACTTTTGTTTTGTGTTAGTCATTCCTGTTGGGCACGTGTTGCACTTTCTAACTGCAGATAAATCTGGTCTACATTTTTAACTGCAAAGTTCCTTGTGATGCATACCTTAAAGCATTTCAACTGAGTATATCTGATGACAACATGCACTGTATTTTTTATCTTGCACTACCTACACTGATAAGAAGTGGAATTGTAGTCCATTATTAACTGTTAAAAATTTGCTAACATAGATTTCATTAGCTGATAAATGACAAAAATGTTCACACATTATATCCATTAGCAAGTCACAGCAAACTGTTAGAAACAAATATATTGTCAGCTTTGAGAAGTGTTTACTCACCTAAATATTTCTTTTCTTTGTTAAGTGAAATAACAGTGATATGCATGCATTTTGTTAAATTACTGTACCACCAAAACAACACGAGTCACTCTCTAGATGTTTTTTTTTCCTAGCACATTAAGTAGGCAAGTCAGTATGATTACTTAATACTGTTAATGCGTGTCTTTGAAGACCGTTTTGACACCCACATGAAACACTTTCATTCAGTTTTAAACATTTCATTGCATGAACAAGGAGAAAAGAACAATAGATAGCTTTGTTCAAAGTCAGCTCCGACAGTTTAACCCTTAGGTCATTGTGTTTGTATTTCACTTACTGGATTGCTAATAGATTTTCTTAATTTGTATGAGACATTGTGAATGATGTTTTGAGGCCTTTCTATTACTTCAGCATTGATGCCCATGGTCCAACTTTAAGAAGATAGCATTGAAAGCTGCTGGAGTTTCCACCTCTTGACAACATCCCAGCTGTAGACTAGCAATAGCAATCCTCCCATGGCAGTTTAAATTATCAGAACCTGTGGTACTATCAGTAAGTGTATAATTACGTGTCAGTTTCCTGGCTGTTGGGTATGAAAAGTGGAATGGGTGAAATGATGATTGTTGAAGCTGTAGACTCATTTAAAGAAAATTATTTAAATATCTCTAGCCGAGAAAATTCCCCAGCCCGCGAAAAAGCCTTCGCGGCTCCCTGCAGCCCCAAAACACCACCGGAAATATCAAGACAGGTAATTTTTTTTTTTTGTATATCTATTCTACAGAAGCAACCACTGTCTTACAGCTGCACTTGCCTCACCACTCGAAACACCCAAGGAAGCCAGATCCAGGCGGAAGACAAAAGGCAACCAACTCGCTCCATTCCCCAAGAAGTCCTCCCCCAAAGTCCGATGCATACCCACAAATACCATCAGAGATCACCCAAAACCCAACCAGGCCTCCACTCCGTGACTATACTGGGACAAAGTACCCCATCCAGCAATCAACAAAACAACACCACCAGGCCTCCCCATCAAGATTATGCTGGGTCAACCCACCCATCAGTGAACACTATTACCTATGTGAATCTCATAACTGACCACAGCAATGCCTCCATATAGCTGCTCTACCAACTTACCACTCTCCTTCCAAGGCCTATCTTCCCACACACAACACTATCAGACAGGTCGTCATGGGCTTACCTTGCCATAGCAAGTTCACACCAAAAATTTGACTGCTTAAGCCAACTACACTAGACTAAACCTCTTAAGCCCCTCACGATCATTATCTCACTTCCTTCCAACCATCCCTGCCTCCACTTAACCCTTTCACCTCCCCAACCCCCTTAACAGCCCTTAATATTAACCTAACCCCCCCATGAAGATGTCCCGGGACAACTTAGCTTGTTCCAAACTTCATTTGTTGGAGTCTGTTAGTATTGTTCCTTGCTGCTACTAAGTTCTGGGAAAAGTATTAGTTCAATAATTCAAAACACTTATAATTTGTGTGTACAGTCTTGCAGTGTTATACAGCTACAATGAATTGTTTTTGTGGTAAGGTAAGAAGCAATGCTAAGATTATCATCAAGAGTGCAAGGACACAGATACACAGAAGGACACTAGAATTCTGCTGTTGTTATGATCTGAAAAGAATAAATGATGGAGGGTTTATCTTGAATCAAATTATTTTACAGGATGATGGACTTGTTAGATGTCTTTGAAGCTGTGATTTAAAAGAGAATAGATGGGCTGTTTCTCTAATGGACCACAGGATACAATTTCTGACAGTTGCCTTTATTTTATAGACTGAGCATTATGTGATGCTTATCATATTATTCATTTATTGACTGAGTGACTGATTTGCTGGCTGGCTGAACAGGAAGACTCACTTTGGGAAGAATCATTTTTGATGAGGTCCAAGAGGAAAAATAACTCCAGTAAAAAGATGAGAACAGACTGTGTAACAAATAAAGTCCAATGTACAGTCTAGTAAACAGCATTGAAGCATTACTAGTCATGCAAAAAATGGAGAATCACACATTTTTTATTTAGTCCTTTGACTTTGCCTGAAAGAGAGACATTCTCTGAAGTTGCTACTGATGTGATCCTTCCAACACCAGGGACATTTGTAATCTGTCTTTAAACATCAACAATAAACAAGTAAATTAAAAACAAAAATACAATGAACACTATGAGCTTTAGCAGTTTCAGTGCTACCATTTAATGTATATCTAATACTGAGACGTGTGTTACATGCCACAGCATTTTAAAGGCTAGAACTGCTTTAGCAGGTTTCCTCTTTTGGTTGGAGAGGAACTTGCACTGCTCAAAGCTATTGTTTGCTGCATGTAAACTATCTTAGTGAGTTTCTATTTCTGTTACTTGCCTATGATATAATTTCTTCTGCATTGCTAAAATGTCCTTGTTTGGGCAGAATTGTGCAATATTTATCAGCTTTGCCTGTCTAAGAGTTGTAATCACTGGAAATGACTATTGATTTGATCCCTGCAATATCCGGGAAGTTCGTAACTTAACATAAATGTATTTTAATGTTTAAAAGTATTGCTTTTTTAATTTTTATCTTTTGAGAGGGGACTTTTCAGTGTAATGATATATTATTTCCTGACAATGACCTAGCATTATGAGATTATGCTTGCTGTTGCTTACCTGTGCATTGTTGTAGTTTCTGCTGTGCTGTTCAGCTTTGCCCCTGTTTGAGCAGATGTATGCAGTGTTGTACATTATACACATTCATTTCACACTGTGTAGTAGACAGTCTGTCTTATTTATTTATTTATTTGAAATTCCCCTTCCAATTGACCTAATCCAGTTTGTTTTTGTTATTAACCAGTGTGCTTGTTTGAGATTGTCAATGTTTACTTTGATGTTATCAACTGAGCGTTTTTGTGCTAGACTGTTCTTAATTGCCCTTAACTGCATTCTGTACAGCAGTGCACTGTTAGCGGTTTTGTAGTTACTGTTGTTGCTGTATGGTGCTATATTATTGTTTCACATTTAACTGCTATTGCTCTTGCCCTGTTTATCCTTCTTGTAGCTTTTATGTACCATAGCCTTTTTTACCCCCCCCCCCCCTTGATATTCACTTAAGATGTTTCATACCTACTTTATATTTGGTGGCACTTGCCCTTTTTTAAGACCTAGCATACACTTGATCAAAATGGATGATCAACCAGCATGTGTCTCATTTGCTGATGGCCTCATATTCTTGAAGTTCTTAAGCAATGTAGGAAATGGCAAATTCTTCCCACTGATGCACTGTTCCTTGACATAAATTATATATGCAAGCATCTACACAACATGGAGGCTATCCTCTCACCAAAATAAATGTTTTGTAAGCACCACATATTAGCACCTGCATATTTGCATAAACATAACAAATCAACATAGTAGTCAGTAAGTTATCTCCCAAGCCTCCTTCAGCCAGGAAGAGCATGTCTCATGAAAAATCTACAAACACATAAATAACATCCTCAAACATAGTGAAAAAACATCAGGCTGCAGACTGTAAAATATCTACCACCAACATATCCAGGAATAGTCTTAGTAACTGGTGACACCATTATCAGGCAGACTGACTCGGTGCTATTAAGGCTTCATGGGGACAGTATGGCAGTTACATGTCTCTCTGGCATAATGATACAAGATTGCTATGATGGCTCTCCAGTCTCTCTCACTAGGCAGATATAAATATAACCCAATAGTAACAAATATGGCTGTGAATGACTTGGTATTCAGCCCTGAGAAACATGTAGAGAGACATGTTGAATCTCACTATGCAGGTGTCAAATGCAGGTAAGATTCTGGTCCTAATTAGACTGAAAAGATAATTGATTTGAAAAATGGGCTAAGTAGTTGATATCATACTAAGGGGACTAGTATATTACAACCTGGGGTGAGGTGTTAGGCAGACCAACTTGTTTAACAAAGGAGGTCTTGCACCTCTCATTCTGTGGCTTCCACTTACTGGCCAAATCTGTTGTTATCCTAATGTACCTTTGTAAGTAGAGTTCAGCTACTGTACATCCTAACAGAAATAAAAATAACAGCAAAGTCCAATGATAGGTATATCAAGGTTGAAATTATCTGTGCAAGAAGTCTTATTAACAAATTGCCTGATTTTGAGGGTCTCCTGCAACTTAAAAACATTCATGAGTCTATTGTAAATTATACTTGGTTTAATTATAATGAGAACACCCACCTCCTTATCTTAAACACCTTATTGTGCATTCAGACTTAAGAAAAAAATGTAGTGGGGGGTCTGTATTTGTTAGAAAGCATATCACCTCTAGGCAGATTGCAAGAAAACCACAATCAGTGAACTACAAGTCAAACTAAATAAATGACCAATTTATAGCATGCTAAAGGACACACATTAGGTTTCAGATGACCCATTGAAATTCTGAAATGTACATTCTGAAATATCCATAATGAAATATGCATGTTTGATAGATTACTTCAATTATCCAGCAACTATTTGGGGCATGTATACCTCAAATGATACCCAAAGATTCCTTCACTTAAGTAATGATAGTTCCCTAGAAGAAAGAGTAAACCAGCTCACAAATGAATGAAGCATTCTAGGCATTGTCCTTACCAACAGAGTCCTCACATGTACCAGTCCTATATTAATCCCTGGTTAAATGCAATCACAAATTAGGGACCTTCTCATTTAGAGTCTCACACACCCTCCATTGAAAAGTTCTGAATGTAAGAACTTCAAACAGATAAACCTACTCAAATTCTATGATTAACTCTCAAAATGCAGTAGTAATATTACCAGACCCCATGCAACCTCTGCAGATACTTATATATTTGAGTTCCACTCCCAACTAACAAAGTGTACAGATCTGTCAGTCTGTACTACAAACAAATATAATTGGAAATGTAAAAACAAACCACCCTAGTGGATCACCAGAATAAATAAACTATAACAAAAGAAAAGCAATCTGAAGTCCTGTAACAAGTGTATGTCTGCATTAAAAAGTTATTAAAAAGATTAGCAAATAACTAAAAACCACCATCAGGAATATCATAGCCAAATACACATTGAAACTAGCATCTGAAATCAAGGATAATTATAAACCCTTCTTTAATTACACTAGAAAATTAAGAAATAGCATGTGTTTGTGATCAAGTCCAAAATGGCATCACCCATTCTAACTGAAAAGATATAGGTAACATACTTGCAGATAGTCATTGTCAATGCTATGTCAGAAATTGTGATTCATTAATCCCTTAAGATCAGGTCCTAAATCTTTTTCTCAAAAAATAAAAATAACACTTTCATGGGTGAAACAACTTACCTGAATGACTTACAAATAACACCAACTATCTCCTTATGGAACTCCTCCTCAACTCGTTTAAGTTAATCTTAGCTGCAGGATATGCCCGTGAACTATTACAGAACTGATGTTGCATTGTCATTTCGTAGGGGAGGAGGCTAGTACAGACTCCAATAACTATAAGCCCTTTAGCCCAATTAGTCTAGTTTGCAAAGCCATGGAAACATCACTTCATATCTAACTTCATAAACTTCATAAAATCTAATTTCGCTAGACCATTAGCAGTTCGTCTTGTCAAGCTGCGGCAATGTCTGCTTAATTATTGCAGTCTTCCTCAAAATGCTGCAGAGGCAGTTGACACTGGTCATTTGGTCCTCACAGCCTGTAAGTGGCATAGCTTGGGGAGACACTGGTACACTGAACATTCCTTAAACTAAAGGAAAATGAGTCTTTTCTTTCAAGGAAATTGTCTACCCTAAATGAAGATAATATACATGATGTTTTCTTTGAAAGAAAGCTCATATTATTATATTTGCTTATGCAATGTATAAGAATGAAATGAATTAAACCTAAAGGACAAAAGTTAAAAATACTACAGTGAAGTAAGCCAGCCAAGTAATGCTGTCTTCACCCAACATCTTTCAGAGGCTTCAGTTTCTTTTACTGCATATGCTCGCAGAATGTTGAGTTCTGACAGAAGTCCATGGCACAGAAAACTAGCATACACTTGTATAAATACACATCCCTTCTGTAATAATCACAGCTAAAATACTGAACCCCTATGAATAGGTATTACTAGGTCCAAATGGACGAGACTCAGGTTTTACAAATAATCGCAAATATAAATTTTTGGAAAATAGAAAGTACCACCTGTTTTGCCATACTGGAAAATCCAAACCTTGCTGTTCAAAATAATTATCCACCTTTCAAGTTAGCTGCATTAATCAGAGGCTATCATAAGATTTGGTCATAACACAGATACCGAAAAGCACATCTCTGCATTCTGCTTACGTTGTGCAGTTGCCATGTACTCTTGGGAATGTGTTCTGTAAAAGTAGTGCAAGTCAGCTAATTTGGGTGATTATTCCTTGGAGCTGCCATCAGTATAGCTGTGAAGCAGAAATGATGGACACCTGCAGCATAGTGCAGAGGCTATCCATGTCTGGAGAGGTCTGTTGAATGTTGCTCATTCTCTTTGCTTTTTGGATAGATGGTAAGCTTTAGTAATTGTACTTGCAGTCATGTGTAATTTTGGTATCATTATATTTTTTCTGCATGATTGGAGAGCTACTACAGACACCAGTGACTATAAACCCTTCAACTGAACTAGCCTAGTCTAGTTTGCAAATCCATGGAAACAAGGCACCATATCTAACGTTATAAACATCTTATGACAATGATCTCACCGTTCTCGTTGGGCATAAAGGATGTCCTTTGAAATAATGGTTAGAGGTGTCCATCAATTGACTGCAACAAAATAAATTAATTACAATAAAATAAAATAATGGAGCCTTCATCTACTTGGTCATCAAGCCTCTTTCACTTATTTGGTTTATCAGTTTACAGCAGTAGTCGTCATGGTTTTTGAGGGTGGTTTGTTGTGAATGGAAGTAGAAAGCATGTCTTCTAATACCTTTTTGTTAGGTTTCTCAGTTTAGTCAATCTGTCTCTTATTATTTGATTAGGAATTTTATTGTTATTCCTGTCTGGCCATGTTTATGGTTTTATTGAGGACATACGTTATTCAGTAATTCACAGTTTGTGCTTGGTCTTGTATATTTCACAGCCTCTGCGGTATCATTGGTGCCAGGGTTAGAAGCTAAGTTGGTAGACACTATATCTCATTAAAGTGCATGTACTTTTTGGTCAGAAATGTTTGTTTAGAAGGGGGTGAACTTTGGTGAAGATTTGTGTTTAGTATATAGTAGAGGGAAGTCATTGGAGATTGTTCACTATGGGAAGAAAGAAGAACATCAATCTCAGATATATGGTTTGGGGAAGATTGTTGTAATAAGTTCAGTTCTGCAATACTTTTTAAGTTTAGCATTGCTGGGGACTGATATTTATTTAAAGTTCCAGTCAATAAAGATGTCGATTTCATGACTGTATAGAGCTAGAACGTTGTAAAAACTAAATGAATAAAGTTTTTATATGGTTTGGAATGCTGGGGAACAATTAGTTGTAGAAATATAACACTGGTGGCAGGAGGAATAAATGAGGCAGTGCCTAAGGGACTAGAATGAGAGGGTTTTGATGAGACATGTATGATAAGATTGTTTTTGTTGTGGTGATTGATAGCAGTAGGTTGAGCTTCTGTGTCTATTTTTAATGAGGTTTTGTAAAGTAATCAGTTGCCACCAGTAGTTCTTCTACAGATGCAGGTACTAGATATATAACATTAATCAGGAAGTGGGATTTAAAGTTAAAGCATTAAAGAAGCATTCTGAGAGTCTCTGCAGCTTTATATACCAAAATGTGGGCATAGAAAGACAATTTAGCGCATTTTTTTTTTTTCTTGCTCTTCAGTTAAAGAGCAGGTAAGGAATAGATTGGCTGCTGTAGAAGCTGATGTACCAATCATCTTTCTAATGTCATATGGAATCCTTTTGTCGTTTTGTTTTAGCTTGGTTTGATCTTCCCTTGTAGAGCTGGTGGTTGTGGATTGGTAGCTATGCTGTTTAGTAAGCAGAAACTTTTTTTTCTCTTCACTTGAAGAGCTGAAAGGGCAGGGTACAATTCTGAAGGACTGGCACTTGGGTGCTAGATGAGCCAACTACATCTCTGGGATTGGGTGTGGGTGTGTGTCTGTGTGTGTGTACGTGTTTGTGTGGGTGTGTATATCTGTGTGTGTGTGTGTGTGTGTGTGTGTGTGTGTGTGTGTGTGTGTGTGATTGCAGGTTATGCTAGATAAAGTGATATTGCTAGCATTTTGTTTGTATGTCTGATGATGTGTGTTTAGTGTATGTATGCCTGGGTCATGTGTAATGTCAGTGTTAGGGAAAGGCTTTTTGGTAAGGTAATGGCAAAGGTTGATATTAGAAGCAGCATCAGTGTTAGAGATAGCACATATGAGTAAGGTGGTCCAAGGGTATGGGTTAAAAACTACAGCATGATCAGTGGAGGCTTCGCTATACAATGATCAGACACATAGAGTGAAAAAAATATTTTGTAATGCACAACTAAAAATCATAACTTTCTAAATTCAAAAATATAAGTTATTCAGCCATTACAACATAATGCATTTACAGTTTATTTCAAAGAATGTTTTAAAATACATTGTTTCCAGTTTTTCAGAACTATACTGATCCACCTGCTATGCATTATTTGTTTACATTACATGTTTACTAAGTAAACACGATAGGACTACTGCTTTTTTTCAGGGGCGCTTATAGACTGTCTTGAGAAGTGACTTGCTCATATAAATGGAGACTGATGCATTTTAACAGAGCTGCAAGAAGAAGATCTAACAGTTCAGAGCCTCAGTCTTTTACACCAGACTGCAATTAATCATTGTTTCATTGTGAAATCAATTATTTTAGAACTGGATCTAAATGGGAGATAAGAACAGATAGACAGCAGTAGTCTCATAAATTCATAATCCCCATTTTCTAATACCCATGAGAGATTATCAATTCATTCACTCATTTATTCATTTTCTGATAACTGCTCAGTCGTATTAATTGTTTCCAGGGATGTAAAGACCATACCAGCATTCAGTATGTGCAAATGGCATAAAACTAACCCTGGGTGGTTTGGCATTTGATAATAGAATACATCCACATACATCCATACACTGTCTCTCTCTCACACACACACACACACACACACACACACACACACACACACACACACACACACACACACACACACACACACACACACCTGGAGACAAATTTGATTATCACCGATTGGTTTACACTGTCTTTGTGATGCTGGAGGAAACAGGAGGACGCTTTGTAAAAACCCACATGGACACAGGAAGGGCTTGAGGGTTTATAGATATGACTCAGAAGGCACTCGACAGGGACCTGTACTAGTAACTATGCACTATGCTGCAGTGATCCTAACTACTGTACCATTGACCACATAGAATGTGTAAAATTAATACATTCTGTTATATGAACTACTATTGTATGGCTGGTGCGATGTAATAAGTTCTCAACGGAACAGAGGAAATGGGAAAAGCTTAGAATGACATGCCTAACTAAGGGCAGAGCCTTGAAATTGTAATAAAACACATTACACCCAGTCAATCTGTATTCTTAAAATGATCTAAAGAATAATATAATACTGACTAGTACAATATGCATTCTTAGTATTTCACTTAAACCGCTAAACAGTGTTGCATACTAAAGAAGTAGTTTCTTTTTGAGTATTACGAGTTGCCATATTCAATTAATCTGATACATTTTTTGACCCTAGATTTTGTTTTGTACTAGGAAAATAATATATTTCCTCTTAAAACTGTGATTTCAATTAGCTTGCAAAGAGCATTTGTGCCTCTAAAGATATATAAAATAGTGACCACCTAAGCTAATAATGTAAATAATACTTTAAAAATAAAGTGTAAATGATTGCAATAATAATTGTTTGGATTCATGGTACAGCAGACCAAAGCAGTGTAGATGTAGCACCATAACAGCATTCTAACTGTATTCCTGCACTTCTGGTCCTGCTACATGGATTCTACACAACTTCCTGTGTTTTAACTGCCTGTATAAATCTGGAGAGCTTGCAAGGCTTTTTGCTCATTCTGACAGATCACAGCAGTGCTTGACATCCTTGCCCTGTGCCTCTGAAGTGATTTTTTTTACATCACATGCCATCCAGGTAAATGCTAAGTACTTCTATTTAAAATCGCACTTACAGAGCCTATGTAGGTGATCAACTGCTGATTTATTTTATTATTTGTGCATTTCCCTGCAATTAAGGCTGAAATAACTGCATTTGCTCAAACTGTCTTGCTGTTGTCTGACTTGACATTGTTTTGTATTGCTAATTTGTAAAAGTTGTTTTGTGACAGCATGCACTCTCAAGCAATTGGTAGAGGAATAGAACATTCCATATTTTGGCAGTAGGTGGTGGCTTTGTCTATATGAGTTGGGAAACACGTAAGAAAGCTTTATGTGTAGCTTTTATTGGCCTGAGGGCTTAAAAGCCAGTTTTCTGTATTTTAAGTGCATATATGAATTTTGGAGCATTTGCTCAGTCTTTCATTCAGTCCCATAGAGCTCAGCAAAGCCTGGAGACCTCATCAATGCCTCTGAAGTGATTTCCTTGCATCAAGTGCCATGCAAGCAAAAATCAAGTACTTGTAGTCAAAGATCACTTTTCTAGAAGCTATTTTAAGTGACCAACTGATGGTTTCTTATTTTATTTATGCTTTTACTGCATTTAAGGCTACGATTATTGCACTTGCTGAAATGTTCTTGCTGTTGGTCTGATTGACTTGAAATCATCTTGTCTACTGAGTTTGTTAAAATTGTTTTAAGGTAGCATTCATTTTCAAACAGTCTTTTTGTGTTTTTACATTCTTTTTGTGTTTTTGTATTAAGAGGACTGGGATATTCCATCTAGAGAGAGTAGATGTTGGCTTAGTCTATCTGAGTTAAAAACACAAGAAAACTTTGTGTAGTTGTTTTAGTAGCCAGTTTCCTGTGTTTTTAGTGCCTGTATAAATTTGTCATGTTTGTGTGTTGCTTTTCCTCGCATAGCAATGGTTAGCAGTGGTCTACTAAAATGCAGACACAAATCAAATTTTCCCTTATAAAACCACCCCTGAAACTGTACCAGTAATGCGGTGAGTATAGCACCACTACTTTGCATGCTGTGTAGCAAAGAGCAGTTAGTTTTCACATTGAAGACCTCTGTCACTTAAATTTACTATTGCAGAGCCTAGTGCAGTCTCTAGTTGCAAAAGTACACTTAGACGCCTACTATTAACCCCTTATACACTGCACCCTTGTAGCTCACCCATTAAAGGAATGGATATTGACAGCCATTTAATCCTCAAAGAAACAGTATGCTAGAGGATGTATCTACACTCTACCCTGGCAAACTACCTCATCAGTAAAACACCACAAAAAGCAGACACAGTAGTCAGGAATTTAGGGACTTATGTAGATATTAACATGGCTTTCCACCACCTTTGCTAGTAAGCAAATCAAGGTCCAGAGATGTCATCGTGTCACTATATTCAGTCCTCATCAGACCCATCATTGAGTATAGCGCTCCCTTCAGTATGTACCTCACCAGGCAGATGCAACAACTGGAATGTCCAAAGAAACTCCTCACAAAAAGAATACAGGACATAAACACAATGCCCTGTGCGGATCACCGAAAATGCCCTATCCCTATAGTTTGTATTCTATAGACTACTTAGAGGTTATTTGTAGCTGGTATAGATTCTGCCCAGATGGACCTTTTTATATCCATAAAATGAATAGCATCAGAACTACTTGAGCCAAGAATTTAAACTTTGCTTGAATTTAAATAGGACATGCTGGCGAAACAAGCATGTATCTCAGAGAATTCATATTCACTATAATAGGATTCCCATCCACATGAAGCAGAGCCCTACCCACCTTATTCAAGCATAGCCTGCGCCATTGGGTGGGAAATCAGAAATTCACTCTGGTCTGACACCTATGTCTCTGATGGATAGAGGTAACAGTGAAATAATACCCTAACATACACACCTTAAAACAGCCTCTAAGGCAAAATAGCCCATGAAATACTTTTGGGTTGCATAGTTAGGCTTATAAAGACCCCTGTGGTCATTAGTGTAGTATATATCTATAAATATTACTACAAACCAGTGTTAAATGGACAGGAATAATAATAATAACAACAATAATAATAACAATAATAATACTGCATTGCCAGCAAACCTTGGAGGGCTTTTTTAGGTACTCAGTAGGTGGTGGCCTTTTGGGTCAAACCCACCACCCCTGGTTTCTTGTAGAAGTAAACTAGAAAGGTTATCAATAGTATTCAGAATTATTTATGCCTGTAGCTGCATCTATGTCAAACATACACTTGTTCTTCAATAATCCCAGCTTGGCATGGCAGCCCACTGCAACAGAACAACTGTTAGACAGATTCCCTATAAAGACCGGTGTCTCTTCTGTTTGGGTGCTTCCCACAAACATATGCAGTGTTCTCTCTGCCAGGCCTTTGTTCCCAAGATGCTATGTAATAATCTCTCCTCCTTATCCATCTACCTTGAAAACTAACTTTCTGGTGGAGTCTTCCCATCACAAGGGTCAACCATTTGCAAAGAAAAAGGCCAAAAATGTTAGGTCTGATATGGCTCCTGTCTCACCACCTCTAGTCATCTCTCTCGAAGTTAGTGAAAGCCTTAAGGATTGCCCAGTCATTACTTTGGATTCTTCTGCCATCACCCCATTGAAAGTGGCTTTCACTCAAGGGTTGTTTAATGCTTTAAATGCTTTAAAGCCTACACAGGGGGGTGTCTGTACCTGCCCATCCCTGGTCTTCCACTCCTCTTAAAAGACCTAGGGAGCTAGATTCCTCTGATGAGTATCAAGATTTGGAAAGAGAATGTAGCCTACTATTCTCAATTTCCTTCCCCCTTGAACTATGTTTCAGAGGAAGAGAATTATGTTATTCCAGATTATATTCCACATATACTGGACTTCTTTAAGTGGAATTGCACTCAATTTCCTAATACCAGGAAGTGATACCATGACCTCCACAAAGTGTTTTCTCCTGCTGTTCCACATGTGCTGGATGCCTTTTCAGCAGCTTCTTTGGCCCCTGATTCTCAGACCACAGCCCAAAAGAAACCTGAAAGATTTTACTTTCCTGATGATTGTAAATTTCTGTTTAAATATCCTACTGCTGATAATTCTGTAGTGTCAGTTTCTTCTGAAAGCCCTCCAAGCTGTTTCCTTTTACCAAACTGATTCCTTCAGACAAGGATAGTAAGAGCAAAAAAAATTTATAGTGCTGCCACTTTATTGTTTAGGACCATTAACTACCAGGTATGTTTTGGACCTTCTTTCTCAGGTGATTTCTGATCTTCCTGGCTCTGAGATGAAGGCTTCTGCCCTTTTCTGTTTGGTCCCATCCTCACGTTGGCCACAACTCTATCAAATGCAGTTACAATGCAGTTGATGCTTCCTCCAGGGCTGCTGCATTTGGTTCTGTTATGTGCTGTTACTCTTGGCTTTATCTTCAAGCTTTACCTGATGACATTAAGGCCAAACTATTCCATGCTCATTTGGGTAATAAAAATCTCATCCTTTATGAATGCATTCTATGGATACCTACAGGAATACATGGATCATGCTATCCCATATAAAACCAAGACACACTCCTCCAAAGGCAGGAGACTTGTCTGGTGGACCCCAGCCATAAATAAGCTATAATACAGAAGGAGGAAGCTACTACAGAACAGAGCAAAATCCCTGAAAGGGAAGGCAACTCTGATCAGTACTAGCAAGAAACTATGATCCCTCATAAAATCATCTAAGGCTAGCTTCGAAAGAAAAATTGCACAAGACACTAAAGATAATCACAAGGCTTTCTTTAGTTATGTCAGAAACCTGGGTGGAAACTCACAGATATGCTCTGAGTTAGTGCAAAATGACAAAAAATACACTGAACCCACAGATATTGCAACATCCTGGTAAACAGGTTCAGTGCAAACTCCCCCCCCCCCCAAATGAGCAAATGACTATCCCAACAGAGTGTAGCCTCCCTGACATCACAGATACACAGGTGAGAGCTGCCGTCTCCAAAGCAAAAAACACAGCATCAATGGGACCGAACGGTGTCCTGGGCTGCATTTTTCATGAGCGCCAAGAAGAACTGAACCCTCACTTAAAATCACTGTTCAGTCTCAGCCTTACAACAGGATATGTACCCAAAGAATGGCGTACAGCAACAGTGGTCCCACTCCATAAAGGTGGTGCCACAACAGACCCCAGAAACTATCTCCCTATAAGCCTAACTAGCCTGGTCTGCAAAGCTATGGAGCGTATCATTATGGAGATAATAAACAAAGACATTGGGAACCTCCAAACACTGGATCCTATCCAATTTCTTTGAAACAGTCACCAAGGCCATAGACGAAGGGAAGGTAGTCCACACAGCCTACCTTGACCTTGCAAAAGCCTTCGACACAATACCCCACTCGGGCATCATAAATAAGCTCACCAGCTTAAATATCAACCCCTATGTCACAAGATGGGTTACAAACTGGCTCAGGGATAGAACCCACATGGTTAGAATTGCAGGTGCCATGTCAGACTCTAAACCATTTACAAGTGGCGTCCCACAAGGCTCAGTCCTGGGACCTCTCTTGTTCGGTATATATTTCTCTGAGATACAGGCTAACAAAGGAGGACTATGGCTGACAAAGTTTGCAGATGACTGCAAACTGGGGGCCATAATCGACTCACTGGCTGACACAAGGATCCTCCAAAAAGGTCTCACAGTGACAGATAACTGGTGCCAGAGCCATGGCCTAAAGCTAAATGCCAAAAAGTGCATAGTCATCCCCATTGGGAAAAACAAAGTGCCCACAAATTACCACATAGGTGGTAATCCATTAAGTACGGAAGAAGTAATTAGGGATTTGGGGACCCAAGTAGATTGCAATCTCTCCTTTGACAATCACATTGCCAAAGTGGTTAGATAGACTTTCTATATAGCCCACCTTATCACGAAGGGGTTCACATCTAGAACAAGAGAGGTCATTGTGCTCCTCTACTCATCACTCATCAGGCCCATAATTGAATACAATGCCCCATTTGGGATGTACCTTACACGACACCTGCTACAACTAGAAAGACCCCAAAAGTACCTCACCAAGAGGATCAAGGGACTCAAACAGATGCCCTACGCAGTTAGGCTAAAGAAACTCCAGCTCTACTCAGTTGCTTACCGCCTACTCAGAGGCGATCTGTGCCTGACGTATAAAGCCATGTTCCACCCAGAATTAATGGACATGCTCCACCTCAAGAAATCCAAATCCATCAAAATTAAATGCTCCAGTGACTTAAACTTCAGCACAGAAATAAACAGGACATGCTGGAGGGAAAGATTCATATCCCAGAGGCTCCCCTCACTCTGGAACAAAATCCCAATCCATGTCAGACAGAGCCCCTTAATGGCCCTCTTCAAGAAGAATCTTGACGTTTGGATGGGAGATCGTAAATTTACCCCTGGGATCTCTTCTGTGTCACTGCTAGATAGAGGCACGATAAACTAACCTTACATGGGCTATTTTCTGTGACCTACTATACAGAGGCACAGTCAACTAATCTAAGAAGGGTGGTGTAAGCCAAACACACTCTGGCTAGGCTTGTAAATGCCCTAGGGCAGATAGCCTAGTATGAACCTATGAACCTATGAACTTTTTAACTCTTTCCAGGATAAGGGCAAAACCTTGCAGGAGCTGAAAAATATTTTGTTTCTCCTAGTTCAAAATTTCAGAGAAACTACCCCTCCAAATCTGCTTTTGTTCACAAGCAGTCTTGCCCTCTACCCAAAGGTAAAAAGCGTTCTAAATGTGTGTCACCAACTGAATCTACTCAGACCCCTGCTTCCCAAAAACCCCCTTTTCAGGACAAGCCAGGTTCCATTTGACAATTTGCTTCCACTGTCTTTCTCTGTCCCTTCCAAATTTGTTAAGAATCACCACAAACTCTTGGGTTCTGTCCATTATCTGCTAGGGTATTTCATTGTTTGGAAAGCCTTCCTATCCTTTCTGGGCATCTCTCAACCTCCTCAAGAATAGCTTCCTCTTTTTCCAAAGGTTCTTCATTCTCTGTTGATTCAGGGCAAAATTCAGACTGTATCTGCTGCCCATGTAAGGTGGGGGCTTTATTCCAGAATGTTGCTGGTTCCCAGGAAGGAGGGTACACACAGACCTATAGTAGACCTTTCTTAGCTCAACTCCTTTCTTTGGATTCCTTCCTTTCAGATGTTTTCTCATCAAACCTTATTTTATTTTTTACTTCCCCATGCCCTTCAGGTCTTGATGGACTTCCAGGATGCCTACCTTCATATCCCCACCCATTCCTTTCAAGGGCATTTTTGCATTTGTCTGTTTCTCAGTTGCATTTCAGTTCTCTGCTTTGTCCTTTGGACTGTCTACTTCCCCAATGGTGTTTTCCAAATACCTTGCAGGACGAGAGAGGGTTCTGATCTTTTCTTTCCATTACCTCTTTCATTCTGGACTCATCAAAGATTTCACAGATAATACCACAATAATGCAGTTTGTCAGCAAGCAAGGGGGTACAAGGTCCTACCGTCCTTGCAGACTAGCCCTTCAAATCAGAAATCTATCTGTCTAGTATTAAGAAACCCATCAGTCTGTTTACATTCCCTCTGAGGACAACCTAGTGGCAAACTCTTTGAGAAGGTTCAGCACATAGGCTCACAAATGGATGCTTCACAGAGATGTGTTCCTGGACATTGTCCATTTGTGGGGTATTCCTCAGGTAGATCTTTTTGCCTCCCCTCTGAGCATACAGCTTCCTCTACTCTGCTACAGAATACCACATCCTCTGGCTTGGAAAGTGGATGCCCTGACTTTTCCTTGGAAGGGAATATTTCTGTACACCTTCCCTCTCCTTCCTGCGCTACCAAGAGTTTTGCACAAGAACAAGCAGGAGTCTCCCAAAATCTTGTTATTGACTCGACCAGACAGCATTGTTTCACCCTTCCTTCTCACTTTGCCAGAGGCAGTCACCACTAGTTACCTCACTGGGTGGATCTCACCTACTTATCTAGCATTTTCTGCCCTTTCTAAAGCCACAACAAGACCACAGTCCATTGACTTCCCAGTCTCTGGCTCTGAAAGGTACCTTGCTGTACTTACAAAGTTTGGCCACTACAGGGCAGTCGGTATCCAGCTACTATCCCCTGCCTTACTATCAGCTCCAAATCGACCACCCACAGCATTCTATTATTCACTTTTACTTGCTACCCCCCCACACCCCACAACCATATACAGCTTTTTGTACTCTTCACTTATATTCTCTCTCTGTGTACACTGGCCTACTTGCCCAACTATCTACACAGCTGATTGTTCCCAACCCAACCTGTCCTGACACTCGCTCATCTTTTTTGGCTCTTTCCGCTCCGTTCACCCTGCGGGCTCACTCCGCTCCCCTACCCTGCCCCCAAATTCCACCCGCCCCCAGTGGTCCTACATTTATTTCCCCTCCTGCTAATCCCTCCCACTCCCCCAACCAATCCTCTTACTCCTCTCCCCCACCCCTTCCTCCAATCCACCTGACTCTCATTGTCACTCCCCCTACCCAGCAAATATCACTTTACCCTCTTCTACTTCTCTTTCATCTCCAACTAACATGCCTTTCCCTCCTCCTTCAATCCTTATCTCCTTATCATTACCATTCCTTCTACTACCTCTTTACCATGCAACCTCCTATACTGATTTTTACTTACTCCCTTACCCTATTCCTCCTCACAACATCCTGTCATCCCACTATCACAATATCTCAGCCTCTTTAGTTCCCTCCCAGCCTATCCTTCTCCTAAAAATAAAACTGTTCCCAAACTCTACTAATGACTACAAACTCAAACTTAAACTCTACCAGACTCCTCTACCCAAATCCAAGCATAATAAACTTACTTCCCACACCTCTTTCCTTAACTTAGCCAGCGACATCCACCCCAATCCTGGTCTCAACTCCTCTCCAACATACCTCCATAGCTCCAACAACAAATCCTCAAATAAAAACCTCAAATTCCTCACCATCAACGTCCAAAGCCTACTAATTAAAATAACCCTCTTCCATGCCTGGCTCAATCATAACCAACCAGACATAATAGCCATCTCTGAAACCTGGCTAAAACCTCATATAAGTGACTCTGAATTCATTCCCCCCCAGATTTCACTCTCTCTGATCCAACCACCCAAGTAAAAGAAGTGGTGGTGTAGCTTTAATCTACTCCAACCACTTGTCCATCACTCCATATCCTAACCATATCCCTTCTTTCTCAAATGCTGAACTTGTCATTGGCCTACTAAAACTAAACATCCATAAAAGCATCTGTATCATCTCCCTCTACATTCCTCCTGGTAACAACACCAATACCCTAAAAGACATTCTTTCCTGGACCTCCTCCAATATTAAGCTAGAAACCTACATCCTAGGGGATGTAAATATTGACTGGGGAAAAATCAATAACCCTAATCCCACATCAGCAATTAACCTATTCACCTTTACTCAACTTACCAACTCCATAACTAGACCTAATAAAACCAACCCCCCTGGCTCCATACTTGACTGGATCCTAGTATTTCATCCTAACAAAATCATAAAATCAGGAGTCATTCCCGACTCTCTAGGAGACCACCTCCCTGCCATCACCATTCGAGCTGCTCCCTCTTCCTCACACTTCCATCAATACATTCACAACCTAACTAACTTTAACCCCACTACTTTCACTGATTCCCTTAAGCTAACTAACTGGAACCCCCTAAAAATACTACCTCTAGACAAAGCCGTTGACTACTTTAATTCAACATTCTTAACAGTCCTTAACTCCCTAGCTCCAATAAGAAATAAAAGAGTTAAAACTAAAACCTCTCATGGGCTCACCAAAGACACAAAATACATTATGCTACAAAGGGATAAAACCTGGAAAATCTACCTCTGCAATAAACAACCTGAAACATTACTAAAATATAAACAGTTGAGAAACCTAGCCAAAAAACAAGTCATTACAGACAAAAAGTATTACTACATCAAACTACAAGAAAATCATGCTAAAAATCCCAAACAATTCTGGAACTCTATTAATTCCCTCCTCAGGCCTGGAACAAAAAAACAACTCCTGTCCTGACACCAGCAAATATGACTCAGAAATTGCTGCACTATTCAATACCTTCTTCACCTCTTCCATAGCTGAGCTTACTAAGACCTTTACCAATAATAACCCTCCTCCCCTCCCTGCCCAATCCTCCCCTTCCCACCCTAATTTTGAACTTAAACTAGTCTCCACCAATCTAATAAAGAAACTCCTTTACAAACTAAAGCCTTGCTCCAATGCTCCTGACAGCATTCCATCCTCCTTCTTAAAAATAGCTTCAGATGCTATTACTCTGCCTATCAGCATCCTGATAAATAGATCTCTACTTGAATCTTACGTTCCCAAACTATGGCGAACTCCATATATTCTTCCACTCCACAAGGGTGGCAAAAATAGCAATGTCTTCAACTTCCGCCCCATAGCCATCCTCTCTCCTATCTTCAAAATTCTTGAAAAATGTATCCACCTACAGCTCTTACCATTCCTTACCAAATAACAGCTACTGTCCCTTACCCAATATGGCTTCCGCCCAGGACACAGTACTAACTCCGCCCTTCTCTCCTTCTTACATTCTGTCAATTCAGCCCATGACTCCGGTAATTTGGTATCTTCTGTCCTGCTGGACCTATCCAAAGCTTTTAATACCATCTCCCATACCCACCTTCTAAATCATCTCTCTAATCTTAACCTTTCCCAAAAAACCCTTTCTTGGTTTTCCAGCTATCTTTCAAACAGATCCCAAGCAGTGAAATGGGGCCAAGCCACGTCCTATTTCCTTCCTACTCCCACTGGAGTACCCCAAGGTTCCATACTAGGCCCTTTGCTATTCAATATCTTTATTAACGACTTCCATAAAGTCATTCCTATCTCCAAAATTGTACAATACGCCGACGATTCCACTTTGATTTTCTGTGCCACTAACCTAGCAGAGCTCCAATCTCTGACTCAAAATGCCTTCTCTACCACTGAAAACTGGATGCTCCTAAATCACCTCTCTCTTAATGCCAATAAAACCAAGATCCTTCTATTCTCCCCCTCTAAATCATCCCCTCTTGATGAAAACTCTCTTCATATTACCAGCCTTAACAACTCCCCAGTAGAGATCGTACCCTCTGCCAAACTTCTCGGTGCACTATTAACAATCAGCTAAAATTTAACTCCCATATCAAGCTAAACATCAAAAAAACTTGCATAAAACATGGCCTACTTTACAGAAACAACCACTTCCTTTCTCTTTCCTCCAGACTAACTCTCGCCTCTATCTATCTCTTTCCCTCTCTCATGTATGGCTCTCCCCTGCTCACTAACTTATCTTCCACACTTACCTCCAAACTGGAAATATGCTATAACAAAATTCCCAGATTTGCCACCAGTGCCAAGTCCTCCTCTCACCATTGTAATTCCCTTCACTCCTTAAACTGGCTTGAACTCCCCACCCTACTAGACTTTCACCAATTAACCACAGTCCACAAATTATTATTCCAACCCTCAAACTGCCCCGCACTATCCAACATACTGCAACCATATTCCCCCCCTCAGACCTCTTAGATCTTCTCACCAAAACCTGATCACCATTCATAAACCTAAGCACCCAGCTGGCCAGCTACTCTTATCCTTTACCCTAGCAAAAAAATGGAATGCTCTACCCTCCTTTCTAAGGACCTGCATCAACCACAATAACTTCAAATCTCAACCTCATTCCTACCTCTACCTAAACAGGAAATGCAACTGCACTCTTCCACCCTTACCTCTCAAACTCTCGTCCCCCTTCACTCCAGGCTAACCTCTCACCTTCCTAACCTCACTCTCAATTACTAATTTGTAGTCATAACTAAGTATTACTTCTAGTTATTATACTGTATTCTCATTTATCTCTTGAACTAAATTGTAATTGTATTGATTGTTTATTTCTTGGAGAATGACCCATACTGTAAGTATTTTTTTACTATCTTTGAAAAATGTGTATCTAAATAAACTTTGTTCTGTGGAGCTTTTCTCTCCGGGCCTCCACTGAAAATGAGCCCCCTAGCCCAGTGGACCTCCCTGGTAATCAAACTGAATAAATAAATAAAATAAATAAATCTTCTCAAAGAAGACTAGGGGTCTCTTATTCATCCTCATTTGTCCACTCTTTAACTGATGCTGTGGTAATAGAGTTTTGATCCCAGTGCCAGTAAATCATATTTGTACAAATGGAAGAGATTTTCTGTCTGGTGCCTCTCTTACCGTTAGGATTCCCTATCTGCAGAGGTTACTCTGCTTCTCTCTTTTTGTTTGCTCCATGCTATGTTAGCATATTCTTCTGTTAAAGCTCACCTGTCAGCAATTCCTACTTGTCTGCCCTTGGCTTCTCCACTGGCCTCTGGATTTGAGGTAAAAAAAAATTCTTAAAGGCGTTCTTCGTATCAAGCCTCCCAGGAAGCCTATTCTGCCTTTGTGGGACCTCAATTTTATTCTTGAAAAGTTGTCTCAGGCTCCTTTTGAGCCTTCTGCTTCAGCTTTCTTATGGCATTGTACTTGGAAGACTGGTCTTTTTTTGGCTCTTATTTTAACCAAGAAGATATCTGATCTTCATTCTGTCATGACTGTTACTCCTTTCTTAGTTTTCCACAGAGACACGGTGTCTCTTTGCATTAATCCTTCTTTTATGCCCACTTTGGTCAATGAGTTGCCCCTTAATTGTCTTTTCATTTGCATTATTTTTTTTACCTTTTCCACAGTCTGCCATTAAGAAGATTCTTCACACCTTGGATTCACAAAGACAGCTCATATATTATTTGGATAAAACTAAAATTATTCGTAAACCTCTTTGGGGCCATCCTCCTCCCAGGTTTCCTCTTGAGCTTTTGTACTGTCCATTTGGTTATGAATACTATAACAGTGATATGGAAGGATATAGTACAGTTGTGTAAAATCTCAACATAGCAGTAGATGTCCTTTTCTTCAGTTTTGTCAAAAGGAAACCATTAAGGTAATATCTTTACTGCATTAGGTATACAACACCTGTTATGTGCCTGACTCATGATACATCATGCTAACATCTGCTTAATTGTTTTCTGTGCTTCAAAGGTACATCAGGTTGGGGTGATTAAGGGTACTACCAGTACAAGTAAATGTTTCACATTTTCCTGCTGGAATCCATCTGACATTAACATGCAGACCATGGGACACTAGGTATTTTGGCAAGCAGTATCACACAGTTATGTATTGCATTCTGTGTATACAGGACAAAACACTGTTATAGTGACACCTGTAGAGGCCGGGCTAGATCAACAGGCTGAAATCAGTTCTATATGAGAGTCTGGTGATAAGAAACTGATTTGCAATCTTGTGACACATTGTCCCTTTCTGTCTCCCTCAAGGTACGGCCTGCCCTCACTGCCTGAGGTGAGACTGTAACCCCCACCACACACACACACACACACACACACACACACACACACACACACACACACACACACACACACACACACACACACACACCAGTCCTGCAAACTGCCCAGCATGACATAATGCCTTCCCAGTCAAGGGGGATCCACTGTGACTTACAGCACTGTCAGTGCTAGTCATGGACCTGCAGTGTCAGACTACTGCATCTGATAAATAGGTGCCCGCTCTAAGCCTTGCTAGTAGTGCATTACAGTGTCAGCCACTGTCGCAGTCTACCACTGACATCCTGGTTGCTCTTGGCTTCAACCAACAGATATGATAGGTTGTAAAATGAGTGCAATTTCTAGCTAAACACACCAAAGCAGAGATTGGCCAGTGACATCATTAATGTGCTGTACTCCAGTGTTACTCATCTCAGCAGTTTTGTGTGTACCTGTTTTACCAATATGGATGACAATCACAGAGAAAACAGTCTGCACCTGTCATGGTATGGATGTCAAATTTCCTCAAACCACAAGCCACTAGTGGTGGGTGTTTTTTGTGTGCCCCCCCCCCAAACAAAAAGACCTTTCCACCATTTCTGCAAAATTTCTGTCTGACAGACATCTGGAGTGGCACTGAAATCACAGTGGATGAGCAATACTGCATGGTTCTGTAGTACCTTATCCACAACTCGCCATCATGATCACTCCATTGCAAGATCACATAGTGACACCTCCAGCCACTCAGTGGACGAGTTCATCCTAGACAACAGTATATCTACAAACCACTGCTTTCTTACACAGTCATGTATCAGCATGCCCCTAAGAGAATCTTTGCAAATGATGATGTCTGTGACCCTCTTAACCACTGTATCTGTGTGGTGCATGTGAAGATGTTTACTGAACATTGTGCGTCAACCGTGCACTGATAACACTGCTTGCATTATTTTGATCTGTGTGACAGCAATGCCACTATTTGCATGACAGGGTTCACAGAGATGGACTTGACAGTGTTGTTTCATTTGTGCTGCCTAACACTGTGTAACACAATCTCTGCAGATATAGTGCTGCTGCTGCTTGTTTAATATTGTTACTGTCTTTTGCCATTACTATAGCTGTTGATGAATGTAGTGGTACTTCAGTAGGTCCTGCTTTTTCAGTGATGTTAGGTGCAAGTGATGCTGAATGGCTAGTCTGCTTTTCAAAAGATCATGTTATGCATCAAGTAGCATGTTGCAAATGGCTGGAAAGCTGTGGCAGATGAGCACTGTAATGGCCTCCAGACTTGTATAGGAAGTGGATCCATAATTTCAGTGGATAGTGCATATGTTTTATTACATTTCTAGTTTGTGCATGAGAGATGCTGTATTGATTTGTTTATGACATTTGCATTTCACGAGTGTCATCATTCAGGGGTCCATGGGCTGCTAACCTGTGTTACTTGTAACACAAAAAGAACATATAGAGAAGAGATAAGGGGGGGAATCTTCCGTGCATATTATGCACACGTATGTGGTTATAAAGGTGCATTAGTATGCCTGTATTTGCCTTCTGGATGGATTTGTGGGATTCTTCCATGAAATAAGCGATAATATGGATGACCAATATTTTATACGATTGAAGCATGGACTCAGCTAGAGTGCTGTCCAGCCAAATGGATTAATAAACTCTATATGTTGCATGAAGCTTACTGTACCTCTCTCCCTACTCACATGGTGGAACAAGTATTTTCCATTTGGAACCAGTCTATTGTTCTTAGCAGTTCAAGGAAGTGGATGATAGCACAGAAGCCATACAAGATGGTGGCCATCCACCATGGCGTATTGGGAAGGCAGATGTGCTCAGTCACATGCAGGGATCTGTATTGTGGAATGTCTTAAGTATTCTACAGGCCAGTACCTGAAATTTACTCAGCATATTCCCAGTCTGTCTTGGGAATGTCTTTCTAGTTAGTGCAGTAAGATGTATAAATAATTTTTTATCCAGAAGAATAAGAAGTCCATGTGCATGCAAAAACAGTCATTAGCTGCTGGCAAGTCTGCTGGTGGTAGGGTATGCTCTAGTAATGTGACATTTACAAGTATGGAAGGCCATATCATGCACCCAGGAAACCACAACTTTAGTTTTTGTGATAATGCTTTACAGTAGTTATTGCTGCTAACATTTTTGCCTTTACAATGGCACAGCATTCACTGTAATATTTGCCTATCCACTCAAATGCACTTATTTACGTGTCTTCAGACTTAACCATTACAAATCAAAAGCTACTTTTATCTAACCTCATTTGCATACCATTATGCACTCATACTGCACTTCTTCACTGAAATGGGATTACAGTTGCTTCCATGCACCTTTTTCTGTGATGTTCAAGTTAATGCCTTATAGTGCTAACTAGATCGCTGATTCCCTACATAGTTGCACATTCTGTTTTTTGCTGCAAGAATGCACTGTGAACTTTGCACATTGATATTGACTTCTGCCTGATATATTAGATGCATACTTAAGGAAATATCTTGCAATCAACAATTACATTTTTTTTATGTTTAGCATTCCCGACGTAAGCAATATTAATGCAATATTACATGCCTTCTGAGAATATTTTTCTGGCTTCTAGAATTGCTTCTTTTTATAGTTGCGCATGCATTACTGCATATTTTTGTTTTTCCGTTAGTGGTATAATTGACATTATACAATGACCCTCCATTAATATTCCAAAACGTGCATGCTGATTGGCCAGTGTGCACGTTGTAAATCGACTTGTACTAATGGAAAAAGGACACTGTCTCGCTATGTTAAAGGAGCTTAGCATAGCGAGACAGGTTTAAAAAAAGCAACGGAGATCTTGCTTTCTCTCTTGCTTTTTTTTTAAACTTGTCTCACTATGTTAAATGGGTTTAACATAGCGAGACAGCTTTAAAATAAGCAACGGAGATCTCCGTTGCTTATTTTAAAGCTGTCTCGCTATGTTAAACCCATTTAACATAGTGAAACAGTTTGTAAAAAGCAACGGAGATCTTGCTTTCTTCGTTGGTTTCTTCAAAACTCTCTCGCTATGTTAAATGGGTTTAACATAGTGAGACCGCTTTAAAATAAGCAACGGAGATTCTCCATTGCTTTTTTTAAAGCTGTCTTGCTATGTTAAACCAATTTAACATAGCGAAACAGTAAAAAGCAATGGAGATCTTGCTTTCTCCATTGCTTTTGCCCACAGCTCTGATGTACTGCGTGCATGCGCAGTACATCAGAACTGCCGCAGAATACCAGACATCTGTGGAAGGGCAGCAAGGAGGCCTTATACAATGCCATTATTTAAGAAAAGTAATTTTTTTTTTTCTTAAATAATGTCATTGTATAGTAGCAATAACCCACTTGTGGGTGTGGGTAATGCTGGATTTACCCACGGTTGGCTTTGTTTGGCCACTCGGGCTTCACCCTCGTGACCAAACCACACCAGCCGTGGGTAAATCCGGCATTACCCACACCCAGGCATGGGTTATTGCTATAATATGTGAGCATATAATTCCTGTAGATATATGTGTGCATATATATATATATATATATATATATATATATATATATATATATATATATATATATATATATATATATATATATATATATATATATATATATACACACACACACACACACACACACACACACACACACACACACACGGCTAGATATACAAATGTGCAAAGTGCCTTGCTTCTATTTTAGCATTTTTCTTTTCCTTCTGACATTTTCACATATGGTATATTAACAACAAGAATTACAGTGATATCCATCTATTTCCCAATTACTTTCTTTACTGCACCATGCCATCATGCTCTATTATAGCAGCTGCTCTAACACAAAGATTATATGGTTGATATGGCTGAATGCTGAATGTTGCCTCTCTTCAGAGACAATTTCAGCATAATACAAGCCACAGATGAAAAAAAAGTATTTTAAAACTGATTCTTTCCTTTGCACAGTCCAATGACTGCTCATCTCCTGTCTATTTAAAGAAACACAATAAGGTAGGTGATTTTTGAAAAACAGTATATATTGTACAATTTTACTAGCTGTTGCTAATATAATTAATATTAGTTGTAGTCTTTCATTGTAATAATAATCTTTCTGATTTTCTGATTTGCTTCTTCACTTCCTTGACTGTCACCTGCTACTAAGCCTCACTGTAGCCCTTTCTTAGGAGCAATAGCTAGATGTTCCCACTTAGTAATTAAAACTCTACTCATTTCATTTGTAGGGCCATTGCATTCTGTCACTGCAGGACATCAACATGGTGATTTGATGTTCAGTAGTCTGCATGTGAGTAAATCCTACCTTGTTTTTATTCTATGTACTTATTTATTTTTTTACTTTTTTTGTACTTTATGATTAATTCACATTATACTTGCTGCCCTGTCAATATAGATTTTGCCAAAGCACACTTCTATAAGTGTACTCTGCACAATAACCTGTCCTGTTTTCCTATGAGTAAAAACAAGTAATCTGGCACCATGAGTGGTTTATAATAGATTTTTTGTAGCAGCAATAAATCTATTATAAACCACTTGTGGTGTTGGATTACTTGTTTTTGCTATTTACCTTCTTGTGGTGGATCCAGATTTGTACCCCAAAGTATTTTGTTTTTTAATTACTGCTTTGGTATTAATAAGGAAAATATCTAAATTAAACATAGGATGATACAGATGTGTCTCTACTGATCTAAGAATAGTGTGACAATCTAGTCTATAGGCACTGTATAACACTTATAAAATGCAAACTGGCTCCCAGTTAACAGAAGAGTAAAATTCTGGGGATCACAATCATTTAACCTCTTACACGAACACAGTCTTCTCTCCTTTAATCTCAGTAGGCCTCTCATACAACATGGAACTTAAACTTCTAATATCACACTCTCCAAGCTACATATATCTGACCAGTTCTCCATCACAAACCATTGAAGTACCTTTCACCTGAGCAGAATGAAACAATTACCTGTCAGGTCCCATCACTTAAGTCTACTTTAACTCTTCTCTACTCTAACTCAGCTGTTAATATCCTTTCTTCTTTTCACACCTCTGATTTATTTTGCTATAATTTTTCTGAAGTTTTGAAACTTGTTGTACCTATTGCAAAACAATACATTGGAATTACTCCATAAACATAGTACCAATTTACTGTTGCTTATGTGTTTTGTATGTCTGGCCAGGTTTTATCTATTGGTTGAGTCTAACTTTGGTCAGAATTGATCAGTGCTCTACTGTGGTAACCAAACTCAATACATAAATACATGAATAAATAATGGGATAAAAGCATATCGAAATCGAAGAAAATACCACCTTTGTTGCCCTTATAAATGAAGGTCACAGATATTGCACTAGATATATTTAGTCTACTACATTGTTTCAGCCCACTCGAGAAATATCAACTGGAACAAGGATGTGGCAAATAGCAACTTGAATTTTGGTCTACCAGGTTTTATTGTTAAAGAAGCGCAAACAAGTCATGGCCATCTTAGAGTGGAAAGAAGTCTGTCTTTAATGTTTTCCTAATTTTTCTCTGTTTTGTTTCATAAAGGCTACTGTCGTTAATAACCCTCCAAAGCAGTATGTATCTTTGGCAAAGTTATTGCAAGTTGAGAAGACGACACTGCTTAGGCGATGACATCTCTTTACTTAAATGAAAATAGCAAAGATACTGTTACTTTTTCCGAGAAGACAAGCTGGTTGTTTACCTTGTATAAGACAAGGGTCATGGCTATTGTCCAAATAGATGATCAATTCAGATAAATGTATACACTGTGTTTAGAAGAGGGTGTTTTACGTGAATTTTCAAAAGAAGAGAGAAATGCAAAAACTTGATTTGTTGTGTAAAATTCAAATATTTGCATTTACTCTTTGAAACAGCAATCTAGAGATGCTGTGTAATAAGTGTCAGTGATTGTAATGACTTAACTTTCCGCACAGTGAATTTGTACAGCTTCTCCTTTGCATATAATATTAGCATGTGGCAATAGTCCAGCTGCGGTCTTCTGATCATACATTTCTTCATTCCTGATATCAAAATTCATCAAGAAATTGACAAAGGTCTTGGCAGTTATTTTGTCATAGAATAAAACACCATTCAGTAAAAAAGAAAGAATAATGTCACTTGAAAATGTTCTTACCCTTTCTCTTATACATTTTTCTTTTCTATGTTTAACTAATGAACTAATATTTGTCCTGCTTATTGAAAATCTCAGATTTCACATTCATCAAGTATCTCCAACAGCCATCAAATTGTCAAATCTCTAGTAAATATGCTTAGATATGAAGTTTTAGCACTGAACATGATCTCAAAAATAATATGTCTACTGTTATCTTATATCTACTCATCTTTCAGAAACTAACTGGCCACAGACTAGAGCACATGACCAGTTATTTACTACTATTGCAAAATAAAACTTGGTTTAAGGCCTTGCTTAAAGCATCCATATCATGAGTGATAATTGCATTCCTGTCCTGCAGCCATTTTTAGAGAAGTATTAAGTTACTGAACCTTCCTTACTACATCTTTCCCATGCTTTAGGTACACTTATAACTTAGGGGTTGTTCTTAATTGGGAGTAAAGTACAAATCGATATGTTCCCTTGTTTATGTTTAACACAATTTTATAAAAGAATACTTTACAAAGAAAAAGTCAATACTGCCTTTACTCAGTGCTTAGTCAGTATGTGATGTGTTAACTTACAAAGTACACGTATTCAATATTTGCATTAGCCACAATCCTTAAGGCACAGAAAGTGACAGATTTAGTTATGTAGCCCCATGTGGTTACTACATCTGCATACAAGTTTACTGCAGTGTTGTCATTGTTTCACGTAAGCAAAATTTTCATGAAGAATCTTGCAGTGTATTATCTTTAATCAGTTAAATACATGCCTGCTCTATGAAATAGGCTGTGTGCTTTAAGGACCCTTTACTAAGCTGGCCACTGTTTCCTTTTGCCTGACCAGTAGACTATTCTGCACATGCCAGGTATTTAGTCTCAGGAAATGACAGTAAACTTGTTTTACTTGCATCTCCTTGTTAATTGCTTTGTACTGGCTATAGAGTGATTGCACTCAGTTATAAATTAACCTATAAATTGACTTGAGGGTGTAAGTGATCATCTACCCACTTACCTTCTTAGGCACCAGATTTGCCCTACTAAAAATATAATTTACAAACATGTCCACAACAAAAAACATATCTCTCTTGAAGTCTTCCGATCCCTCCTGCAACAATGTGACTGGCCCCCTTTAAAATATCTGCACTATGACTCGGCTATTCAGTATTTCAAATACAAATCCCTCAATATCCTAAACAATCTAGCTCCCCTTAGAAAGACCCAGACTCCAAGCACATACCAATGACACTGTGCAGCTCCTCAAAAAGAGAGACAGTGCCTGGTCCCTATACCACATAACCAAAAATCAAGACTCCCTTCTTACCTACCTTCAACTATGCAACCTTGCTAAAAAACAAACAGACATAACAAAAAACTGTACTATACAACAGTGCAACAAAAATACCAAAACAATCTCCAGAAATTTTGTGGAGCCATCAGTCGACTCCTAAAGCCTTGACAGATCATAACCCCAGCTCCAGCCGCAACAAATTCCACAGATAGCATTGCCTCACAATTGAATTCACACTTTATCAACTCAGTACTCTCCCTAGTGAAAAACAACAGCAAGACCCTCCCATCTACTCCTAATGAATTAGACAGAACCCTCAATTCCTTTTCAATCAAACCACTTCAAACTAATACAATCAAAAACATCTTTCCAAACTTAAGCCCTCGTCCCTCTCAGCTGACCAACTCCCCAATGCATTTCAAAAGCTAGCAGCCGATGTCATTTCCTACCCTAGAACTAGAAACAACAACGTCCCGTGTGGAACTACACCAGTAAGCTCACAAAAAATTCCACACCAGAAATACGAAACACAGCTCAAATAGTTAGCAAAATAAATCCACCGAAAATGCTAAAACCACAATAGTATTTAATATGAATAAATACAGCAGTTTCAAACGTCAAGCGCTTTCACTAGTCTAAGCTAGCTTCTTCAGAATGGTTAAAACAGCTGATTCCACCTTGTTTTAAATAACAAAACGCGCCAAAAAACTAAGAAGCCATATTTAAAGCTACAAAACATATAATAAACATTATACAAGAATAATAAATTCATTAATAAAAATGTAAATTAATAAAAATGTAATATATATATCAATGCAATCACCAATATTATATTTAAATAATTGAAAATGTAGTTTGAAGTTAATTAGATGCATATGGGTCATATAAATATGTTGTTATTATTTCTTTAAAATTATACAGGTACTGTAACAATAAAAACCTTTTGTGAAACTCTAATTATTATTGTTCAATTAATATTCAACATCAAGAGAGGCTTGATGGTAAAATAGTCATTAATACCAGGTTTTCTGGTGGCGTCCGTTAGGATTTGCCAATATAACTCTCTGTAGGCTAGAAGGTTTTTCATATTGCCACCTCTGGGATTGATTTTAACTACCTCTAAGATGGCAAATTCAAATGTATGTTCATTCCCTTCTTTTATAACGTGCCTAGCTAATGCATTTTTTGTATCTTGATTTTTTATACAATATAAATGGGAATATATCCGTTGTCTTAAGAATCTTTCAGTCTTGCCCACATAAAATGATGGGCATACTGTGCACAATGCAATCTATACTAGCATCCTAGATTTACAATTACCCTTAACCGGGTAAATTTTAGTGCAGTTCTAATTTCCCAATATAATTGTACTCTTTGTATAAATACTGTGGCACTGTTTACACGTCCCACATCTCGAAGTATATGTGCTTCCAGTATATTTTAAGTTACAACCTTTTTCAAGAATTCTCTTGACATTCATTCCCATTTTGTTGACAAATTTGGGTTCTACACCCAGTTTCTCACCTACTTCTGTGTCTTTAGTTAAAAGGTGCCAATTTTTAATGATAATATTTTTGATGTACTGACTATAAGGACCAAATTCCAAAATACAGGCTCTATAATAAGTAGTGTCTGTAACTAATGAGACTGCTTGGTTTTTATCTTGCTTATCTGTGATGTCATTGTTTACTGTTGTATTTACTGTACTATGTGTCCCAAGTACAGGTTTATATTTAACACCCCATTGACTTATCACATATGCAGATATTTCCACCATCAAATCATTGTCATAACCTCTATCCAAAAACAGGGAAGTAATATAGTCAATTTCCTTGACCATATCATTGTAATTGGAACACATTCTAACTGCCCTGACGCATTGTCCTTTGTAAATATTTCTTTTCACCTTTCTGGGATGGAAACTATTAAAGTCCACATACGAATTGGTAAAGGTGTCCTTTCTATATACAGTAGATTTCAATCTGTCCCCATCAGTTGTGATCAAGGCATCTAAATATGGTACTCCATGTTCATTGACCACCGAGGTAAATTTCAAATAATTACTACTGCTATTAATATGGTTAATAAATACTGCAAAGGACTCAGGGCTCCCATTCCATAGAATGTATATGTCGTCAAGGAATTTGGAATAGTATACAATAGAATTAACATGAATCCCATTTAATATATGTTGTTCTTCCCATTCAAGCATGACCAGGTTGGCATATATGGGAGCACAAGCTGCTCCCATAGCCACCCCCCTGGTCTGCTTGAATATTTCCCCTTCATGGAAGATAAAGTTGTTATCTAATATGATGCTCATTAGCTCTGCCAAAAGTTGAATTCTATCCCATGACATTTTGGTATGTTTTCTCAAACTGTTGGTAAAAGCTTCTATACCTTCATCCATAGGTATGGAACTGAATAGATCTACCACATCTATTGTACTAAATAAAATTCCATGATGATACTTGTCAATGGGAAAATTTTGTAAAAATTCCCATGAATCCTTTACAAGATGTTTCACTTCCTTATAAATAGGTTTTAATAGTGTATCAATTACCACACCTATTGGAAACGTTTTTGACCTACTTCCTGAAATAATAGGACGAAATGGTGGATTGTCTTGATTTTTGTGTACCTTTGGTATCCCTATGATAGTGGCTAAGACCGGATGTTCAACTGTCATATAGCTATACATATCTTCGGTTATTCTGTGTTCCAAAAGGTACTCTTCAAGGTACATGTCAATCCTGTGATACACTATGTTTACCTCATTAATAGAAGATGTTGTGTAATTTCCTGAATGATGTAATATGTCTAGGATGTTGGCATTGTAAGTGATGGTATTGAATATAACTATGCCCCCACCCTTGTCAGGTTTCATTATGCGTATGTTGGTGTCCTTCTGTAGTTCCAGTAAAGTATTCCTTTCATCAAACGTTAAGTTTTGCTTAATATGAAACTTCCTTTTGTGTTTGTAAAGTCTGTATATGTCATTAGTTACCACTTGATCATATAACTGCACACTGGAATGGCTAAATGGTATGAATGAACTTGGCTTTTTTAGCCCTAGTGATCCCTTACTGTGTTCTTGATCATTATATTCTTTGTTACTAAACATAAGTGCTAAATTTAGTTTCCTAGTGTATTTCTTAAATTCTAAAATGTTGTCAACAAGATTAAATTTAGGAGTGGGAATAAAATTAAATCCCTTGGATAAAAGTTCAAAATGTGTTGACCTTAATTTCATGCTACTGAAATTATATATTTTAAACCTTTTATATTCATTAACAGCATTATTAGTCACAATTCCAGTTTCTTCCAAAGGGATAGATTCACTGTTACTGTCTTCCATGATGTTTACCATTTCTTTTTCCACTTTCCTGTTTTCTTCCATTTCCCCTGATTCTTTTCTCCGGGCCCATAAAAAAACCTATCATAATTTTCATCTCTACTGATATCTTGCCCTTGATAAACAGTTGCTATATAATCCTTATCCTGTCTGCTATAATTCCACCTATAACACATATTTCTTCTGTACTGTTCTCTATCTCTATTTAATTTCCTGTGCTTCCGTTCAAAAGCACTCTGCTCTACTTTCAGCAATCGAAAATTGTTTGTGGAACAAATTCTCCCGTTGGGCATAGGCTAAGTCCTTAGTTATAAAGTTATTTAAATTCTCTACCTCAAGTAAAAGTTTACACAGTTTGACATCATTATGCTTAATAAGTAGTTTCATAAACTGAAATCCAAAATGGTCAAACATAGTATTAAATTCTGTTTCAACCTCTAAGTTGATATCAATCCCTTGAGGCATTTTATAGAACCTCAACCCCATAGGTACAATGTGCAAAGAAAGACAATGATTTAAGTATGCATTATCTAATTTAACAGCATTAATACTATTAATTTTCTTCCCAAAAGAATAAATCATATCTTTGAAAGTTCCTTTATCTTTAGTATAAACATCAGGATTGGTATCCCACTGACCGTTGTCAAATTTACATTCCTGCCCCAAAAAGTCTTTCAGATTTTGTTGTTTCGTAGCTGAAAAATTCTGTCGACCAGTCTCTGTATCCTTTCTAGTAGTCCCAGAAGGATTAGCATATGTCCGAGTAATAAGAGGCTGTTTCGGTTTTGTACCAATTCGTTTCGCTTCCTCAGTCAAATTACCAAAAGAGAAGTCAAACGTAAATTCAGTCAAAGCAGTCTTATAATAGTTAAAATTATGAATAGGTAAATCAATGTCAACGCTAGGTATAACTTTGTGCCCTTGTCCATTAGGTATACCAGGAGAGGAAGTATCAGGTATACTAATGGGCCGTTTACTGTCAGATGTATTAATTGGCACTCCCGTGTCTTGCAAAGAAATAGTTGTTACAGTACCTTTTTTAATTACAGAAGGTGATTCCTTCTGTGCAGAAATAGTTCCGGGGATCTTGCTAAACAATTCCAGCATTTTTGCAACTTCACCTCTCAATGCCGAAACCTCCGCCCTGAGGTCCGCTATTTCATTTCCATGTAAAGGGGAAGCGCCAGCTGTAGAACTGTGAGACGAATCCATCAAACGACACCAGAAACAACAACGTCCCGTGTGGAACTACACCAGTAAGCTCACAAAAAATTCCACACCAGAAATACGAAACACAGCTCAAATAGTTAGCAAAATAAATCCACCGAAAATGCTAAAACCACAATAGTATTTAATATGAATAAATACAGCAGTTTCAAACGTCAAGCGCTTTCACTAGTCTAAGCTAGCTTCTTCAGAACGGTTAAAACAGCTGATTCCACCTTGTTTTAAATAACAAAACGCGCCAAAAAACTAAGAAGCCATATTTAAAGCTACAAAACATATAATAAACATTATACAAGAATAATAAATTCATTAATAAAAATGTAAATTAATAAAAATGTAATATATATATCAATGCAATCACCAATATTATATTTAAATAATTGAAAATGTAGTTTGAAGTTAATTAGATGCATATGGGTCATATAAATATGTTGTTATTATTTCTTTAAAATTATACAGGTACTGTAACAATAAAAACCTTTTGTGAAACTCTGATTATTATTGTTCAATTAATATTCAACATCAAGAGAGGCTTGATGGTAAAATAGTCATTAATACCAGGTTTTCTGGTGGTGTCCGTTAGGATTTGCCAATATAACTCTCTGTAGGCTAGAAGGTTTTTCATATTGCCACCTCTGGGATTGATTTTAACTACCTCTACCTACTTCTTAAGACAACGGATATATTCCCATTTATATTGTATAAAAAATCAAGATACAAAAAATGCATTAGCTAGGCACGTTATAAAAGAAGGGAATGAACATACATTTGAATTTGCCATCTTAGAGGTAGTTAAAATCAATCCCAGAGGTGGCAATATGAAAAACCTTCTAGCCTACAGAGAGTTATATTGGCAAATCCTAACGGACGCCACCAGAAAACCTGGTATTAATGACTATTTTACCATCAAGCCTCTCTTGATGTTGAATATTAATTGAACAATAATAATTAGAGTTTCACAAAAGGTTTTTATTGTTACAGTACCTGTATAATTTTAAAGAAATAATAACAACATATTTATATGACCCATATGCATCTAATTAACTTCAAACTACATTTTCAATTATTTAAATATAATATTGGTGATTGCATTGATATATATATTACATTTTTATTAATTTACATTTTTATTAATGAATTTATTATTCTTGTATAATGTTTATTATATGTTTTGTAGCTTTAAATATGGCTTCTTAGTTTTTTGGCGCGTTTTGTTATTTAAAACAAGGTGGAATCAGCTGTTTTAACCGTTCTGAAGAAGCTAGCTTAGACTAGTGAAAGCGCTTGACGTTTGAAACTGCTGTATTTATTCATATTAAATACTATTGTGGTTTTAGCATTTTCGGTGGATTTATTTTGCTAACTATTTGAGCTGTGTTTCGTATTTCTGGTGTGGAATTTTTTGTGAGCTTACTGGTGTAGTTCCACACGGGACGTTGTTGTTTCTGGTGTCGCTTGATGGATTCGTCTCACAGTTCTACAGCTGGCACTTCCCCTTTACATGGAAATGAAATAGCGGACCTCAGGGCGGAGGTTTCGGCATTGAGAGGTGAAGTTGCAAAAATGCTGGAATTGTTTAGCAAGATCCCCGGAACTATTTCTGCACAGAAGGAATCACCTTCTGTAATTAAAAAAGGTAATGTAACAACTATTTCTTTGCAAGACACGGGAGTGCCAATTAATACATCTGACAGTAAACGGCCCATTAGTATACCGGATACTTCCTCTCCTGGTATACCTAATGGACAAGGGCACAAAGTTATACCTAGCGTTGACATTGATTTACCTATTCATAATTTTAACGATTATGATAAGACTGCTTTGACTGAATTTACGTTTGACTTCTCTTTTGGTAATTTGACTGAGGAAGCGAAACGAATTGGTACAAAACCGAAACAGCCTCTTATTACTCGGACATATGCTAATCCTTCTGGGACTACTAGAAAGGATACAGAGACTGGTCGACAGAATTTTTCAGCTACGAAACAACAAAATCTGAAAGACTTTTTGGGGCAGGAATGTAAATTTGACAACGGTCAGTGGGATACCAATCCTGACGTTTATACTAAAGATAAAGGAACTTTAAAAGATATGATTTATTCTTTTGGGAAGAAAATTAATAGTATTAATGCTGTTAAATTAGATAATGCATACTTAAATCATTGTCTTTCTTTGCACATTGTACCTATGGGGTTAAGGTTCTATAAAATGCCTCAAGGGATTGATATCAACTTAGAGGTTGAAACAGAATTTAATACTATGTTTGACCATTTTGGATTTCAGTTTATGAAACTACTTATTAAGCATAATGATGTCAAACTGTGTAAACTTTTACTTGAGGTAGAGAATTTAAATAACTTTATAACTAAGGACTTAGCCTATGCCCAATGGGAGAATTTGTTCCACAAACAATTTTCGATTGCTGAAAGTAGAGCAAAGAGTGCTTTTGAACGGAAGCACAGGAAATTAAATAGAGATAGAGAACAGTACAGAAGAAATATGTGTTATAGGTGGAATTATAGCAGACAGGATAAGGATTATACAGCAACTGTTTATCAAGGGCAAGATATCAGTAGAGATGAAAATTATGATATGTTTTTTTATGGGCCCGGAGAAAAGAATCAGGGGAAATGGAAGAAAACAGGAAAGTGGAAAAAGAAATGGTAAACATCATGGAAGACAGTAACAGTGAATCTATCCCTTTGGAAGAAACTGGAATTGTGACTAATAATGCTGTTAATGAATATAAAAGGTTTAAAATATATAATTTCAGTAGCATGAAATTAAGGTCAACACATTTTGAACTTTTATCCAAGGGATTTAATTTTATTCCCACTCCTAAATTTAATCTTGTTGACAACATTTTAGAATTTAAGAAATACACTAGAAAACTAAATTTAGCACTTATGTTTAGTAACAAAGAATATAATGATCAAGAACACAGTAAGGGATCACTAGGGCTAAAAAAGCCAAGTTCATTCATACCATTTAGCCATCCCAGTGTGCAGTTATATGATCAAGTGGTAACTAATGACATATACAGACTTTACAAACACAAAAGGAAGTTTCATATTAAGCAAAACTTAACGTTTGATGAAAGGAATACTTTACTGGAACTACAGAAGGACACCAACATACGCATAATGAAATCTGACAAGGGTGGGGGCATAGTTATATTCGATACCATCACTTACAATGCCAACATCCTAGACATATTACATCATTCAGGAAATTACACAACATCTTCTATTAATGAGGTAAACATAGCGTATCACAGGATTGACATGTACCTTGAAGAGTACCTTTTGGAACACAGAATAACCGAAGATATGTATAGCTATATGACAGTTGAACATCCGGTCTTAGCCACTATCATAGGGATACCAAAGGTACACAAAAATCAAGACAATCCACCATTTCGTCCTATTATTTCAGGAAGTAGGTCAAAAACATTTCCAATAGGTGTGGTAATTGATACACTATTAAAACCTATCTATAAGGAAGTGAAACATCTTGTAAAGGATTCATGGGAATTTTTACAAAATTTTCCCATTGACAAGTATCATCATGGAATTTTATTTAGTACAATAGATGTGGTATATCTATTCAGTTCCATACCTATGGATGAAGGTATAGAAGCTTTTACCAACAGTTTGAGAAAACATACCAAAATGTCATGGGATAGAATTCAACTTTTGGCAGAGCTAATGAGCATCATATTAGATAACAACTTTATCTTCCATGAAGGGGAAATATTCAAGCAGACCAGGGGGGTGGCTATGGGAGCAGCTTGTGCTCCCATATATGCCAACCTGGTCATGCTTGAATGGGAAGAACAACATATATTAAATGGGATTCATGTTAATTCTATTGTATACTATTCCAGATTCCTTGATGACATATACATTCTATGGAATGGGAGCCCTGAGTCCTTTGCAGTATTTATTAACCATATTAATAGCAGTAGTAATTATTTGAAATTTACCTCGGTGGTCAATGAACATGGAGTACCATATTTAGATACCTTGATCACAACTGATGGGGACAGATTGAAATCTACTGTATATAGAAAGGACACCTTTACCAATTCGTATGTGGACTTTAATAGTTTCCATCCCAGAAAGGTGAAAAGAAATATTTACAAAGGACAATGCGTCAGGGCAGTTAGAATGTGTTCCAATTACAATGATATGGTCAAGGACATTGACTATATTACTTCCCTGTTTTTGGATAGAGGTTATGACAATGATTTGATGGTGGAAATATCTGCATATGTGATAAGTCAATGGGGTGTTAAATATAAACCTTTACTTGGGACACATAGTACAGTAAATACAACAGTAAACAATGACATCACAGATAAGCAAGATAAAAACCAAGCAGTCTCATTAGTTACAGACACTACTTATTATAGAGCCTGTATTTTGGAATTTGGTCCTTATAGTCAGTACATCAAAAATATTATCATTAAAAATTGGCACCTTTTAACTAAAGACACAGAAGTAGGTGAGAAACTGGGTGTAGAACCCAAATTTGTCAACAAAATGGGAATGAATGTCAAGAGAATTCTTGAAAAAGGTTGTAACTTAAAATATACTGGAAGCACATATACTTCGAGATGTGGGACGTGTAAACAGTGCCACAGTATTTATACAAAGAGTACAATTATATTGGGAAATTAGAACTGCACTAAAATTTACCCGGTTAAGGGTAATTGTAAATCTAGGATGCTAGTATACATTGCATTGTGCACAGTCTGCCCATCATTTTATGTGGGCAAGACTGAAAGATTCTTAAGACAACGGATATATTCCCATTTATATTGTATAAAAAATCAAGATACAAAAAATGCATTAGCTAGGCACGTTATAAAAGAAGGGAATGAACATACATTTGAATTTGCCATCTTAGAGGTAGTTAAAATCAATCCCAGAGGTGGCAATATGAAAAACCTTCTAGCCTACAGAGAGTTATATTGGCAAATCCTAACGGACGCCACCAGAAAACCTGGTATTAATGACTATTTTACCATCAAGCCTCTCTTGATGTTGAATATTAATTGAACAATAATAATCAGTTTCACAAAAGGTTTTTATTGTTACAGTACCTGTATAATTTTAAAGAAATAATAACAACATATTTATATGACCCATATGCATCTAATTAACTTCAAACTACATTTTCAATTATTTAAATATAATATTGGTGATTGCATTGATATATATATTACATTTTTATTAATTTACATTTTTATTAATGAATTTATTATTCTTGTATAATGTTTATTATATGTTTTGTAGCTTTAAATATGGCTTCTTAGTTTTTTGGCGCGTTTTGTTATTTAAAACAAGGTGGAATCAGCTGTTTTAACCGTTCTGAAGAAGCTAGCTTAGCCTAGTGAAAGCGCTTGACATTTGAAACTGCTGTATTTATTCATATTAAATACTATTGTGGTTTTAGCATTTTCGGTGGATTTATTTTGCTAACTATTTGAGCTGTGTTTCGTATTTCTGGTGTGGAATTTTTTGTGAGCTACCCTAGAACTAAGAAAAATAAAAACTTGTTGCACCTTCAAGATGTAAAACACAATAAAGATAATTACTTTTTGTGAGGGCCAGCCCCTCTGTACTGCCCATGTGTGCAACTTCACACTACCCTCCACTTATTTACATATACTAACTCCATGATTCCACAACAACAGAGACAGAAATGCAAAACATATGAATTAGTGTCTGGGCTGTAACAGAAATGTTTCTTTAAAACTACAAAACATGTCTAGTTGTGACAGACAAGATGAAGTCTAATTGGCTTTATTCAACCAAAAGTATAGAAGCCTATACAAAATATAAAAATTTGCCTAGAAAAAAATATATATATTTCAGCACAATGGGTCACCAGTGTACAATGTTACATAGTTTTTTAATAATGATTTAAGGCAAAATTATGGCATTGTTTGATTTTGCCAATAAGAAGTTTGCAACTTTGTCTTCTTCTAATGTCCATAACAGTGACTGTTCTGTTCCTTCTGCTGTTACTGTCCTTTGGTTATTTTCTACCAAGGTTTTTCAAATAACCATGCTGTGGAGCTGTGGTGTCATATTAATTTTTATTTTTTCTGACTTTTTTTCTCCCCTCTGACCATTGATCCTCCCCAATGGTACAGGTGTCCATTTGTTCATTGGCAGAGATGATCACCATCTTCTCCACCATGGTGAGCATCAGGAATGCTTCTGCTCTTGCCAGAATCCTGACAATAACAACATTTGTAATAAGGTCAGAACACTTTCACTGGTAGAAATGCTCATGCCTGTATCTCCCCAGGGATTGCCAACACTCTCTTAATGTCCACACATAAATACATGCTCCTTCACATGTATGACACAATTTACTGTCACTGATGTGGGCAGCTGCAGTCTATGCCACTCCCTACACCAGTTATTACTTTCCATACTATGATGTGCCTGTCCTTCAGCACTGAAACATCAGGCATAGCTGGACAGAGACCACCTTGTTCTCCCACAGCAAAGGCACTGCCTATCTTCCTTGCCACTACTGACAGACATCTGGATTTCTAACTGAACCCAGGCCACCTGGTCAGTAGTCAGCCCCCCCCCATCCCCCCATGCTCTGGGTTTGGCTGTATACAGTCTTAATTGAATATATACTTCTTGAATTCTCATGGGTAATTGAACAACTTCCTTCTTTCTAGTATATTTTGATTTACCCTATGTTCTAGAGAGTCGCCAATATAATTCTTCAAAGGTTACACAATAACTAGAGATAAAATCTTAAACAATTTTTTTTTTTTAATTTCTTTGTCAAGACACTGTTGATGGATAAAAGCAACAGGTATCTTGACAAGTACCACACCCTCAAACAATATTTTAATTTTAGCTGCTATTTCATAACACCTTTAATATTTTTGACTTAAATGATTTTATGGTAAGACAGATCTCTCTTCATTTTAATACCAATTATGGTCCGTGTATCTCACTTAAAGATGTAAATGCCACATTAAACAGGTGTCTCAGTTTATGCAGGATGTAAAAAACAATATCTTGTCAGCATAAAGGAGGACCATTGTGATAAATGATTAATCGATGCTGAATGTGTCTCTAAGATTTCAAGCAGAAATGTATTTTTTACTTGCTACATGACAAGGACTCAGGAATGCAGAACATTTTGGGGGATAGCAGTGGATATGGCTGTCAGTGTATTAAAACAAGCATCTGAATCCAGCACATAATATCATTTTAAATAACTTCTGTTTGAAATATTCTCAGTGTTATCAGCATAATCCAGCATAAATTTAACCTACTTCAGTATGATGTTCATATTAATCGCAGAAGCCTGTAGGCAGGCACCCATATCAGAAAGTGGAGTGTCTGTCTCAGTGTGTCTGATTAAACAGCAGGTAATGAGGTATTTTAGGTAAATATGTTGGTTTTCTAAGATAGTCATCTGTGCCTGATTTTGTACAGAGTGCAGTCTACATTAAATATTTATAATCTTTATAGAATTTTTTTTTTCCTGGTCATATTTGAACAATTCCCTAGGTCAGGTTACTTTGATAAAAACAGTTTTGTCTATTTAACAAAAAAACAATATATATATATATATATATATATATATATATATATATATATATATATATTGATAGATACTTGTATAGATAGATATACCACACAAACTCACACGGGAGTAGTATTTTTGAGCAAAATGCTCTAATGCCAACATTTCTTTGTCAACACGCTTTGGTCAGCAGTATAGATGATCGGCAAGTGTTTGACACTGATAAGCCATGGTGTAGTAGAATATGTCCTGATCCAGGGGTCTGTGCAGTCTCAGAGTTAGTATGTCTAATAAGCAGGGTATATGAGGTGGGGGCTCAGGTGTGGTTCCCCCTTGGAAAATATCTTTTATTTTCCTCCTGTGTGGTTTAATTTTCAGAGAATCACATAAGTGTATTGATGTTTTGCTACTGATGTTAAGGTGCCACCATCTAGAGCATTTTAGAGTTCAGTATGTCAAATTGTCAGTCTACTGACAGAGCTTAATGTGGTGTGAATTTTATTAAAAGCTGTCTGTTGAGGGGAGGAGTTATCCTCTTTTTGTAGAGGATGTGCTTGAAATCATGGTAAGTAGAAGTTTCCATCAATTCTAAAACTTTTGGATATATCAAGAGTTTCAAGATTCAGGGTGCAAGTGTGTGTGAATGTTTGCATGATAATGTTATAGATATTCTAGCAGATGTGATAGATTTAGCATTGCGCCTATGTGCCGTTGGGTGTGACTCATGTGTGCCTTGATTAAGGGTACTGTTATAGACATTTTTCTTTCATAAGGTAATTTGTAAATTTGGGATTAGGAACAGGGTTATAGGTAGCGCACAATATTTAAGTGATGTAGGGGGCTATGTCCCATGCCCATTTTTGCTTATGTGTGCAATGCCTAACCATAACCCTGCCCCTAAACCAGCCCTGAACATTAGCGTACAAAAATACTTTTCCATAACATCACCACTTTTCACTCAGGGTGTCTATTCTGTAGTAATCTGCATGGTTTGTTTTTCACTTCATCAGTTAGAAAAGGCTTTGTTTCCCATTTGTGAACAGTGCTGTTATGATCTTGCTCTATTTTCATTGTTTGTTTTCAATGTACCAGGATTGATTTAATGTTTCAGTGTTTATATATGTCAGTGTCATAGTATCACATTTGTGTGGATATATGTTTGTATGTTAGTATCTATATGTTAGTTTGTTTTTTTTTTTGCTTTAACCATGACATAGCTGATGTCCATAGTGGCCATTTTACTTGCAAGCTTTTGAAGCATACAGTAAATAACCTAACCATTAAAATAAGTTTTGAAACTAAATAAAGGTATGTAAGTAGTGCTACTGTACATTGGTGCTATTTTCATCATATGGCATAACCCAAAATTGACCTGTCTTTGTATAAGTGTATACAAAGACATGTTCTGGCTAAGATGTATGCTGATCTGAGGCCACTAAATATGTTGCACCATTTTTCTGCTTCACAATGAATCACAGTTCAGACATATGTTTATCCACGGTCAGCATACAAAGGCTGTTTTGTATATTTAACACAATACTGAATTCATCATTTTTATTAGTATACACTTAACATGTCTTCACACAATGCATGGGGTTGGATAGTTATTGAGTTTCTCAGAAATTGATATGTGGTTATTCACTGTGTAAGATCACAGAATAATCTGGAACTTTCATGGAAGCATTCACATCTGATATACCATCACTTTGTGAATTTCCCCAGTGAGGTACTTTCTTTCACAGTTGCATGAGCATATAAATGTTAATTACTTTGCCATTTGTCCCAAATGACATTTCCTTTAGGTAATTTTATGGAAATCATTTCCTGGTTCTTATTTGCATGTTAATAGAGCACTTTTCTTTCTAGACAGCAGTATTCCATGGTGTGTATCAATGCTAACCGATATACATCACTGCTGGTACAGTATTAAAGCCTACTTGTATATTATTGTGACGGGTCTAGCTGTTATTATTGAAATTTCACTTACCTGAAAGTCACATCCATGAGATGACTTCGATGAAAAATTTTAACAAAAGCCTGGATCACCAGAGTTTTACTCTGGGGAATGAACTACTTGGGCACCATGGTGAACTTTTCCATTTTCCCTACTAAAATATGATCTCAGAGTTGCTATATTTAGTTGGAGGAGTGTGAGGAGTGTGGGTTGATTTGATTTGCTTCTGTCTGTATATATATATATATATATATATATATATATATATATATATATATATATATATATCCCGCCCTCGGGACCAAACCACGCCAACCGTGGGTAAATTTAGCATTACCCACACCCAGAAGTGGGTTATTGCTATTATACCATGACATTATTTAAGAAAAGAAACCATTACTTTTCTTAAATAATGGCATAGTATAATGCCTGTTTACTGCCCTTCCGCAGATGTCTGGCATCCGTGGCAGTTCTGATGTACTGCGCGCCTGCGCGGTACATCAGAGTTGAGCAAAGCAACGGAGAAAGCAAGATCTCCGTTGCTTTTATGTCTCGTTATGTTAAATGATTTTAACATAGCGATACAGTTTTAAAATAAGCAACGGACATCTCCGTTGCTTATTTTAAGACTGTCTCGCTATGTTAAACTCATTTAACATAGCGAGACACTAAAAGCAACGGAGATCTTGCTTTCTCCGTTGCTTTAAACACTGTCTCGCTATGTTAAATGGGTTTAACATGGCGAGCTTTAAAATAAGCAACGGAGATCTCCGTTGCTTATTTTAAAGCTGTCTCGCTATGTTAAACCCATTTAACATAGCGAGACAGTGTTTTAAAGCAGTTATACTAATGGAAAAAAGTCCGGGCGACCGGACCTTTTTCCATTAGTATAACTTGATTTACAACGGGCATGCTGGCCAATCAGCGTGCACGTTTTGGGGGGGGTCATGGTATAATACTTGTTTTTGCTATTTACCTTCTTGTGGTGGATCCAGATTTGTACCCCAAAGTATTTTGTTTTTTAATTACTGCTTTGGTATTAATAAGGAAAATATCTAAATTAAACATAGGATGATACAGATGTGTCTCTACTGATCTAAGAATAGTGTGACAATCTAGTCTATAGGCACTGTATAACACTTATAAAATGCAAACTGGCTCCCAGTTAACAGAAGAGTAAAATTCCGGGGATCACAATCATTTAAACTCTTACACGAACACAGTCTTCTCTCCTTTAATCTCAGTAGGCCTCTCATACAACATGGAACTTAAACTTCTAATATCATACTCTCCAAGCTACATATATCTGACCAGTTCTCCGTCACAAACCATTGAAGTCCCTCTCACCTGAAAGTAAAAACTCATCCTCTTATTCCAAGTTCTATTCTCCTAAAGTCACATTTAACAAATCAAGCAGAATGAAACAATTACCTGTCAGGTCCCATCACTTAAGTCTACTTTAACTCTTCTCTACTCTAACTCAGCTGTTAATATCCTTTCTTCTTTTCACACCTCTGATTTATTTTGCTATAATTTTTCTAAAGTTTTGAAACTTGTTGTACCTATTGCAAAACAATACATTGGATTTACTCCATAAACATAGTACCACTTTACTGTTGCTTATGTGTTTTGTATGTCTGGCCAGGTTTTATCTATTGGTTGAGTCTGACTTTGGTCAGAATTGATCAGTGCTCTACTGTGGTAACCAAACTCAATACATAAATACATGAATAAATAATGGGATAAAAGCATATCAAAATCGAAGAAAATACCACGTTTGTTGCCCTTCTAAATGAAGGTCACAGATATTGCACTAGATATATTCAGTCTACTACATTGTTTCAGCCCACTCGGGAAATATCAACTGGAACATGGATGTGGCAAATAGCAACTTGAATTTTGGTCTACCAGGTTTTATTGTTAAAGAAGCGCAAACAAGTCATGGCCATCTTAGAGTGGAAAGAAGTCTGTCTTTAATGTTTTCCTAATTTTTCTCTGTTTTGTTTCATAAAGGCTACTGTCGTTAATAACCCTCCAAAGCAGTATATATCTTTGGCAAAGTTATTGCAAGTTGAGAAGACAACACTGCTTAGGCGATGATATCTCTTTACATAAATGAAAATAGCAAAGATACTGTTACTTTTGCCGAGAAGATAAGCTGGTTGTTTACCTTGTATAAGACAAGGGTCATGGCTATTGTCCAAATAGATGATCAATTCAGATAAATGTATACACTGTGTTTAGAAGAGGCTGTTTTACGTGAATTTTCAAAAGAAGAGAGAAATGCAAATACTTGATTTGTTGTGTAAAATTCAAATATTTGCATTTACTTTTTGAAACAGCAATCTAGAGATGCTGTGTAATAAGTGTCAGTGATTGTAATGACTTAACTTTCCGCACAGTGAATTTGTACAGCTTCTCCTTTGCATATAATATTAGCATGTGGCAATAGTCCAGCTGCGGTCTTCTGATCATACATTTCTTCATTCCTGATATCAAAATTCATCAAGAAATTGACAAACAAAGGTCTTGGCAGTTATTTTGTCATAGAATAAAACACCATTCAGTAAAAAAGAAAGAATAATGTCACATGAAAATGTTCTTACCCTTTCTCTTATACATTTTTCTTTTCTATGTTTATCTAATGAACTAATATTTGTCCTGCTTATTGAAAATCTCAGATTTCACATTAATCAAGTATCTCCAACAGCCATCAAATTGTCAAATCTCTAGTAAATATGCTTAGATATGAAGTTTTAGCACTGAACATGATCTCAAAAATAATATGTCTGCTGTTATCTTATATCTACTCATCTTTCAGAAACTAACTGGCCACAGACTAGAGCACATGACCAGTTATTTACTACTATTGCAAAATAAAACTTGGTTTAAGGCCTTGCTTAAAGCATCCATATCATGAGTGATAATTGCATTCCTGTCCTGCAGCCATTTTTAGAGAAGTATTAAGTTACTGAACCTTCCTTACTACATCTTTCCCATGCTTTAGGTACACTTATAACTTGGGGGTTGTTCTTAATTGGGAGTAAAGTACAAATCGATATGTTCCCTTGTTTATGTTTAACACAATTTTATAAAATAATCAGTGCTTAGTCAGTATGTGATGTGTTAACTTACAAAGTACACGTATTCAATATTTGCATTAGCCACAATCCTTAAGGCACAGAAAGTGACAGATTTAGTTATGTGGCCCCATGTGGTTACTACATCTGCATACAAGTTTACTGCAGTGTTGTCATTGTTTCACGTAAGCAACATTTTCATGAAGAATCTTGCAGTGTATTATCTTTAATCAGTTAAATACATGCCTGCTCTATGAAATAGGCTGTGTGCTTTAAGGACCCCTTACTAAGTTGGCCACTGTTACCTTTTCCCTGACCAGTAGACTATTCTGCACATGCCAGGTATTTAGTCTCAGGAAATGACAGTAAACTTGTTTTACTTGCATCTCTTTGTTAATTGCTTTGTACTGGCTATAGAGTGATTGCACTCAGTTATAAATTGACCTATAAATTGACTTGAGGGTGTAAGTGATCATCTACCCACTTACCCTCTTAGGCACCAGATTTGCCCTACTAAAAATATAATTTACAAACATGTCCACAACAAAAAACATATCTCTCTTGAAGTCTTCCAATCCCTCCTGCAACAATTTGACTGGCCCCCTTTAAAATATCTGCACTATGACTCGGCTATTCAGTATTTCAAATACAAATCCCTCAATATCCTAACCAATCTAGCTCCCCTTAGAAAGACCCAGACTCCAAGCACATACCAATGACACTGTGCAGCTCCTCAAAAAGAGCGACAGTGCCTGGTCCCTATACCACATAACCAAAAATCAAGACTCCCTTCTTACCTACCTTCAACTATGCAACCTTGCTAAAAAACAGACATAACAAAAAACTGTACTATACAACAGTGCAACAAAAATACCAAAACAATCTCCAGAAATTTTGTGGAGCCATCAGTCGACTCCTAAAGCCTTGACAGATCATAACCCCAGCTCCAGCCACAACAAATTCCACAGATAGCATTGCCTCACAATTGAATTCACACTTTATCATCTCAGTACTCTCCCTAGTGAAAAACAACAGCAAGACCCTCCCATCTACTCCTAATGAATTAGACAGAACCCTCAATTCCTTTTCAATCAAACCAATTCAAAATAACACAATCAAAAACATCTTTCCAAACTTAAGCCCTCGTCTCTCTCAGCTGACCAACTCCCCAATGCATTTCAAAAGCTAGCAGCAGATGTCATTTCCTACCCTAGAACTAAGAAAAATAAAAACTTGTTGCACCTTCAAGATGTAAAACACAATAAAGATAATTACTTTTTGTGAGGGCCAGCCCCTCTGTACTGCCCATGTGTGCAACTTCACACTACCCTCCACTTATTTACATATACTAACTCCATGATTCCACAACAATCCATGATTCCACAACAACAGGGACAGAAATACAAAACATATGAATTAGTGTCTGGTCTTTAACAGAAATGTTTCTTTAAAACTACAAAACATGTCTAGTTGTGACAGACAAGATGAAGTCTAATTGGCTTTATTCAACCAAAAGTATAGAAGCCTATACAAAATATGAAAATTTGCCTAGAAAAAAATATATATATTTCAGCACAATGGGTCACCAGTGTACAATGTTACATCATTTTTTAATAATGATTTAAGGCAAGATTATGGCATTGTTTGATTTTGCCAAGAAGAAGTTTGCAACTTTGTCTTCTTCTAATGTCCATAACAGTGACTGTTCTGTTCCTTCTGCTGTTACTGTCCTTTGGTTATTTTCTACCAAGGTTTTTCAAATAACCATGCTGTGGAACTGTGGTGTCATATTAATTTTTATTTTTTCTGACTTTTTTTCTCCCCTCTGACCATTGATCCTTCCCAATGGTACAGGTGTCCATTTGTTCATTGGCAGAGATGATCACCATCTTCTCCACCATGGTGAGCATCAGGAATGCTTCTGCTCTTGCCAGAATCCTGACAATAACAACATTTGTAATAAGGTCAGAATACTTTCACTGGTAGAAAAGTTCATGCCTGTATCTCCCCAGGGATTGCCAACACTCTCTTAATGTCCACACATAAATACATGCTCCTTCACATGTATGACACAATTTACTGTCACTGATGTGGGCAGCTGCAGTCTATGCCACTCCCTACACCAGTTATTACTTTCCATACTATGATGTGCCTGGCCTTCAGCACTGAAACATCAGGCATAGCTGGACAGAGACCACCTTGTTCTCCCACAGCAAAGGCACTGCCTGTCTTACTTGCCACTACTGACAGACATCTGGATTTCTAACTGAACCCAGGCCACCTGGTCAGTAGTCAGCCCCCCCCCATCCCCCCATGCTCTGGGTTTGGCTGTATACATTCTTAATTGAATATATACTTCTTGAATTCTCATGGGTAATTGAACGACTTCCTTCTTTCTAGTATATTTTGATTTACCCTATGTTCTAGAGAGTCGCCAATATAATTCTTCAAAGGTTACACAATAACTAGAGATAAAATCTTAAACAATTTTTTTTTTTTAATTTCTTTGTCAAGGCACTGTTGATGGATAAAAGCAACTGGTATCTTGACAAGTACCACACCCTCAAACAATATTTTAATTTTAGCTGCTATTTCATAACACCTTTAATATTTTTGACTTAAAAGATTTTATGGTAAGATAGATCTCTCTTCATTTTAATACCAATTATGGTCCGTGTATCTCACTTAAAGATGTAAATGCCACATTAAACAGGTGTCTCAGTTTATGCAGGATGTGAAAACCAATATCTTGTCAGCATAAAGGAGGACCATTGTGATAAATGATTAATCGATGCTGAATGTGTCTCTAAGATCTCAAGCAGACATGTATTTTTTACTTGCTACATGACAAGGACTCAGGAATGCAGAACATTTTGGGGGATAGCAGTGGATATGGCTGTCAGTGTATTAAAACAAGCATCTGAATCCAGCACATAATATCATTTTAAATAACTTCTGTTTGAAATATTCTCAGTGTTATCAGCATAATCCAACATAAATTTAACCTACTTCAGTATGATGTTCATATTAATCGCAGAAGCCTGTAGGCAGGCACCCATATCAGAAAGTGGAGTGTCTGTCTCAGTGTGTCTGATTAAATAGCAGGTAATGAGGTATTTTAGGTAAATATGTTGGTTTTCTAAGATAGTCATCTGTGCCTGATTTTGTACAGAGTACAGTCTACATTAAATATTTATAATCTTTATAGAATTTTTTTTTCCTGGTCATATTTGAACAATTCCCTAGGTCAGGTTACTTTGATAAAAACAGTTTTGTCTATTTAACAAAAAAACTATATATATATATATATATATATATATATATATATATATATATATATATATATTGATAGATACATGTATAGATAGATATACCACACAAACTCACACGGGAGTAGTATTTTTGAGCAAAATGCTCTAATGCCAACATTTCTTTGTCAACACGCTTTGGTCAGCAGTATAGATGATCGGCAAGTGTTTGAGACTGATAAGCCATGGTGTAGTAGAATATGCCCTGATCCAGGGGTCTGTGTAGTCTCAGAGTTAGTATGTCTAATAAGCAGGGTATATGAGGTGGGGGTTCAGGTGTGGTTCCCCCTTGGAAAATATCTTTTATTTTCCTCCTGTGTGGTTTAATTTTCAGAGAATCACATAAGTGTGTTGATGTTTTGCTATTGATGTTAAGGTGTCACCATCTAGAGCATTTTAGAGTTCAGTATGTCAAATTGTCAGTCTACTGACAGAGCTTAATGTGGTGTGAATTTTATTAAAAGCTGTCTGTTGAGGGGAAGAGTTATCCTCTTTTTGTAGAGGATGTGCTTGAAATCATGGTAAGTAGAAGTTTCCATCAATTCTAAAACTTTTGGATATATCAAGAGTTTCAGGATTCAGGGTGCAAGTGTGTGTGAATGTTTGCATGATAATGTTATAGATATTCTAGCAGATGTGATATATTTAGCATTGCGCCTATGTGCCGTTGGGTGTGACTCATGTGTGCCTTGATTAAGGGTACTGTTATAGACATTTTTCTTTCATAAGGTAATGTGTAAATTTGGGATTAGGAACAGGGTTATAGGTAGCACACAATATTTAAGTGATGTAGGGGGCTATGTCCCATGCCCATTTTTGCTTATGTGTGCAATGCCTAACCATAATCCTGCCCCTAAATCCAGCCCTGAACATTAGCGTACAAAAATACTTTTCCATAACATCGCCACTTTTCACTCAGGGTGTCTATTCTGTAGTAATCTGCATGGTTTGTTTTTCACTTCATCAGTTAGAAAAGGCTTTGTTTCCTATTTGTGAGCAGTGCTGTTATGATCTTGCTCTATTTTCATTGTTTGTTTTCAATGTACCAGGACTGATTTAATGTTTCAGTGTTTATATATGTCAGTGTCATAGTATCACATGTGTGTGGATATATGTTTGTATGTTAGTATCTATATGTTTTTTTTTTTTTTTTTTGCTTTAACCATGACATAGCTGATGTCCATAGTGGCCATTTTACTTGCAAGCTTTTGAAGCATACAGTAAATAACCTAACCATTAAAATAAGTTTTGAAACTAAATAAAGGTATGTAAGTAGTGCTACTGTACATTGGTGCTATTTTCATCATATGGCATAACCCAAAATTGACCTGTCTTTGTATAAGTGTATACAAAGACATGTTCTGGCTAAGATGTATGCTGATCTGAGGCCACTAAATATGTTGCACCATTTTTCTGCTTCACAATGAATCACAGTTCAGACATATGTTTATCCATGGTCAGCATACAAAGGCTGTTTTGTATATTTAACACAATACTGAATTCATCATTTTTATTAGTATACACTTGACATGTCTTCACACAATGCATGGGGTTGGATAGTTATTGAGTTTCTCAGAAATTGATATGTGGTTATTCACTGTGTAAGATCACAGAATAATTTGGAACTTTCATGGAGGCATTCACATCTGATATACCATCACTTTGTGAATTTCCCCAGTGAGGTACTTTCTTTCACAGTTGCATGAGCATATAGATGTTAATTACTTTGCCATTTGTCCCATATGACATTTCCTTTAGGTAATTTTATGGAAATCATTTCCTGGTTCTTATGTGCATGTTAATAGAGCACTTTTCTTTCTAGACAGCAGTATTCCATGGTGTGTATCAATGCTAACCGATATACATCACTGCTGGTACAGTATTAAAGCCTACTTGTATATTATTGTGACGGGTCTAGCTGTTATTATTGAAATTTCACTTACCTGAAAGTCACATCCATGAGATGACTTCGATGAAAAATTTTAACAAAAGCCTCGATCACCAGAGTTTTACTCTGGGGAATGAACCACTTGGGCACCATGGTGAACTTTTCCATTTTTCCTACTAAAATATGATCTCATAGTTGCAATATTTAGTTGGAGGAGTGTGAGGAGTGTGGGTTGATTTGATTTGCTTCTGTCTGTATATATATATATATATATATATATATATATATATATATATATATATTATATATATATATATATATTTTTTTTTTTTTTTGTGGTGGCCAAGTGGTTAGTTTCCCAGAGTGAAAGTCCAGTGATTTGGGTTTTTTGTTAAAATAAAGTTTTCAGCAAAGTTGTCTAGTGGATATGATTTTTGGGTAAGTGACATTTCCATAATACAAAGTAGACCTGTGGTATAATAAATATCTGAATAATTGCCTTGATTTTCAATTATGGACTGTGTTGCTACTATGAATGATAAAATATTCATTTAGCTGTGTGTTCAGCACTTTAATGGCTTCTTTTGGTGTGACTGAGCATTAGAACTGTCTTCACTTTTCAAATATGTGGCCATTGCCTTTTGATTTATTATACAGATGTTATGGCTGTTATCACAAATCATAAGAAGCCACTAATATGGAGTGACTTTGGTTAATAAAACACTTTACTTCTAATTCTGCAACTATTACTGCTACAGCTGTTACTATAATTTCTACTGCTACTACTGCTGCTACTATGACTATTCCTACTATTACTAAAGTTATTTCCACTACCACTATTCCTGCTGCTACTATTTCTGCTATTTCTACTATTGCTACTAACACAACTACTATTACTACTACTACTATTACCCGTAATTACTATTACTGTTACTACTACTATTAGAACTGCTACAACTTCTATTGCTGTTACTATCACTACTATTATTTCTAGGGATTTTCAAATATATATATGTTCATACCTCTCAGCTGTACAGATTTTTGCAGACTCTCCAGATGTTTGGATCTTATTTTTTGGTCTGTTACCTCATAAAGTTTGTGATTTTCTGGCAATTCATCGAGGATTGAAATCACTAATAATGACAGACATTTGAGTTTCAGACTTCATATCCTCCAGAAAATGCACACTAACACAAAACCTTTTGTTCTAGTAACTTTCTAATTTTAAAAGAGCAATATTTAAAATGTGTCCCTATTTTGCTGTTTTGTCCCCCATTATTTTTGCCTTTCTCCAGATTTCTTGCACTAAGAGGTCGAGAGCTATGCCTATGTTGAAAGAATTGTCATGGGTGAAAGAAAAAAATGCTCATAACATAAGTTGTAATTATGAGGGTATAATGACATTCAATGAAAATCTTAGATTTCAAATCTTAGATGCAGTTTAAAATTTCACTCAGGCAGTGGGTTTTCAACAACAGAAGTGAGATACTGTTTACATGGAGAAATTAAGCAAGTATAAAAGCACTTAGTGACATTGAAAATGCAATGCGTGAACTACAGAAACTGAAATTTATTTTAATGCTGTTTGTTGTATTGATTGTAGTACAGTAGTGTAATCTATGATCTAGCCTTATTTTAGAAATATTTTACAATTAAATTCTTACTTAGTCAAGAAAGACAGTTCCTGGTGTGTAAAATCTAATTGATTTATATCAGTGGTAGAATTCAGTAACTTTTTACTAAAACTACATCCTAGAAGACACAGCTTTGTTTAATAATGATTACTGCTACATGACTGCATTTTGTTATCATAAAACATTATCTAGAGCCAGAGTATAGTGACGTTCAAAAGGTATTCAATAAAGTCAGTCATGGTTTTATAGTTGCGATTGCAATCATTCACTCATTTCTATAATTTATGTTTCTGAATATTTAAAAAAATGTGCCCAGATAAATACAACAAATTCAGCAGATTTTTCAGTATTTATGTGTAAACACTGCATTCAGATTTTGCTAAATATCTAGTAAGAAATTTCCTTCAGATTAATCTTGTTCAAAAGTTTTCCTGCAGAGCCCTGCATTTTAGAAAAGCATCAGCAAGTCTGTACATTACCAAGTCTATAGCAGAACCAACTTAATCGATGTTTCCATTTAAGACTGGCTGTAACTATATGAGAACATACAAATCATTAATGAAAGTCTTCCTCATCAGCAGTTAAGTATACATGTTCTCTTCATTCGTCTGCTTAAGGTAATAGTTAGCAGTTGTTGTCTAATGCATTAACTCACCTTTTCAAAAAACATTATGCTGATTTCAGCACAATTTTAAAAAAGTGTGAACACGAGCAATTTAGATTTTTCCTACTGTGCGTAATGAAAGTATATTTGAGTCACTCAACACTAAGCTTGCAGAGATTACAGAGTCTGAATCACGCAAAATACTGACTTCTGAAGAGCTATTCCAGTTAAATATTCTACACATTTTTCTATAAATATTGGCAGACATAAAAATGTAAAAGAGAAAGTTGTCTCTAGCTTCTTCTTCTCCACTTTATCTCATATCTTGAAATGTTCTCTACTGAAGATAAGCTCAAATTTGATTTGAAGACTCCGCAGTGTATGAGTGTGCAGGGGGTTGTGATTTTATTACTTCTGCTTGAGAAAAATCTCTGATTTGGTATATAAAGCATTTATGTATTATGAGTAGTGGCTCAGAGTGACAGAAAGCAGGGTTACCCATGAGAATGGTGAAATGCATTTTTAACAAGACATACATGCATTAAACCAAATACAATTTAGGTGCAAGTAATCAGCCGTGAAAGCAAATTTTATGAAAACAATCCCGGTCTTGATATAATTAGTTCTAACCTCGCATATCTTTAGGTAAAAGGGACTTCCTTCCATGTAAGCCCTTTTAAGAGAAATATAGAAAAAACTCTTATAATACCGACCTCTCAATTAACCCAAAGATGGCAAATTTCATTATTCTTAGTACCAGAGCCATCACAGAAACTGTAAAAAAAAAAGAAAAGGCAGAGCAATTAAACTAAAAAAAAATCTGATAACTTTTGCTCTTTGTAGCATGGAGGTGGTGCAATATCTAAAGTGATTTTTTGAGGTTGGAATAGAAAGTGATTCTTATTGATAAATGCAAGTTATTTCAACTAATCCATCCACTCAAGTCCAGGCCAGAAACAGCTCCACAGAAAGGTATTAGCAAAGCATTGAAAAATGCTTAGTCATGTATTCAAGTCTGCCAGTAAAAGAATATGGAATGCCACCTGTGAATAGTTATGTTTGTTATCTTTCACTAATTCCTTGATTCCTTTGTGCAATCCCATGTTTTTGATGGGGGGTGGGGGGTTCAGAAATGGTTCCTGTAGCATGATACCGGTACTATGGGAAATAACACAAAATGCAAATAACCACATAATGACATGCATGTATGTACCAGGATGCTAGTGAGGATGCTAGCTAAAATTCAAAAATGTATAAAAATATTTTAAGTTGCCACAGTGCTCTACTTTTTTGTGCATTGGTATCTGTTGATTAATGGATTTATTACTTGGGCAGTGATGTTGGCAGTGACATTTCATTTAGTCATTCAAGATTTGTTAGCATCCAGTTTGGAAGCCAGTGTCTGTGATGTTGTACATTGCTATCCACTGCACTGCAGAATGGCCCATCAGCTGATGACATACCTTCACCTCTACAGCTGTGAAATAGTTTGCATAAACCATGTGGGCAGGCATACTACACAGGACCTAAATGACTGATGATGACCTCATATGGTTTGAAGGGTGATTCATGAAATGCTGATAACAGAAGACCTAAAACTATGTTTGTATGTGTAAACTGGGTTAACAATCACTAGGTCCCTAGCCATGCAACCCAAATGTGACCCACAACTTTTATTTATACAGGGGGTGTTTTACTGACTGCATCTGTCCATCAGAAACATAGGTGCCAGCAGGGGGTGACTTTCTGATTACCCATCCAGTGGTCCAACTTGTACTTAAATAGGGATAGGAAGGATCACTGCTTCACTTGGATGGGGAGTTTGTTCAAGTGAATGGGGATTCTCTGAGAAATTTATCTGTCTCTCCGACATGTCCTATTTATGCAGCAAGCAAAATGTAACTCTTTCATTCAAGGAATTCTGCTGCTGTTTGCTTTGTGGATGTGCAGAAGTGTGATCAAAACAGGCATCTCATTTAGTCACTCAAATATGGATCATTAACCATTCTGGCTGTGGGGTTATTCCATTGTCCAACTGGCGTAATGCTAAAAGTTTTGAAGGCCTGAGCCTTGCAAGTCTTTCACTAGTTCCTAGATCTGTTGCTGATGCATGTGGAGGATGTGGCTTCCTTGGAGTGCAGATGAGAGAACCACTACCATATGGACATTCTACAATATGGCATGTTCCCCTGAGGTTCTTTGGGTCACTGGCTACAGCCATAGTATCATTAAAATCCTGATTGCTCTAGACAAAGCCCCGTATATGACTCATATGGATTTCTACTTCATGAATTGCTAGGTGGTCTAGAGGGACATTACACAGAGTCATCCAGCCTTGGAAAGGGCATACACAACCAACTCTAGAGCCCGTGATGGTCCAGTGACACCACAGTAAGTAACAGACTGCTCAAGGTCAAGTTTGTGTTAGGTGTTACAAATGATGCAAGAAATCCATGAAAATGAAGTTTGCATACCGTCTCAGAGGTAGCCAGCAAAGGATGCAGCGCGGGAGTAAATTACTTGTGCAGTTGCTCAATATTTAGATCATCATTTTAAGCTGTTATTAAAAGATAAAGTACATCTATGTAAAGATTCTTGGCAAATTTTGGATAGGATGAATGATCTTCTGTTCTGTGCTGAGGACTTTCTAGCTCAACAGAGGTAAAAGATCTATACACTTATTCCCCATACATTGGGTAAGGAATGGTTTATGGATTATCTCTTGAGAAGAGGGACTGAACAGTCTAAGATTAATGTGTAGGGAAATGCTTTTAAAGAGCAACTTCATTTACTTTGAGAGGAAGACATATTTACAAGGAGAAGGAGTGGCAAAGGGATGCCCTTGTGGATCCCTGTTAACCAATATTGTCATGCTGCAATGGGAATTCCTGTTTGTGCATAATAGTGAATTCAGAAACCTCTATATGTTGTACCTTCATTCTTTGGATGATATTTTCATCCTGTGGTAGGACAGTAAGGAACAACTTAACAGATTTATAGAATATATTAATGCCAGCACTTTTTAGTTTTTACTCATACTAATAGGAAGCACATATAGCTTATCTTGATGTATGGCTCGAGATGGACTTCAGCAACAGGAGTTATACTTCTTGAATATTTAGAAGGTTGACATATTCAAACACATTATTGCATTTTTCATTTTCCAACCTTTTGTACAAAAGAGGGCAATTATAAAGGGACAGCTAGTCAGGGCTGCTCGTATGACTACCATCTACCACCACTTTCAGGAGGAATGCCATACCCTTTTTAATATTTTTATAAAAGAGGTTACTAGAAGCAGTTAATCAAGGATATTATAGCAGAGGTTAACTTAAAAAAAGAGAGAGGACAGTTTTTACCACTGATAAATTATGGAACTTTGGGGTAAACATGGACCCAGAAGGTATTATTAACAAATACTAGTCAGAGTTATAACAATGTCTTTATTTCAAACTTTAACTTGGATAATGGGACCATCAAAATTATTTTGAAAAGAAAAGGGCTTTATTATATGATGACAGCAATATTTATAGAAATTAGGGGAGACCACAATTATTGTATATAAAAGGGGCTCTAATTTCAAAAGTATGTTTGCAATAAAGCCTGGAAAATTGCTTCTTTCCCTGCATTATTATAAAGTCCTGTACTTGTAACTCCTCTGTGCTGAGTTCTACTAGAAACTACTGTTACCTCTAAGACCCTGCGAATCTCCTGGCGGTGTAGTGTATGCTGACGTCAGGAAGTTTACAAATCATCCTGCTTGCTCACCGCTAACTTTAAACTGAACCTGCATTTTGTTCTGTCTCTTCTCTTGCCCGGTCGCCTCTCCAGGCTTACAAGTAGCCCCCTCTCTTATCTAGCTTCCCGTGGTTCCCAAGACCTGACATCGCACCCATCTGGACCACTACCTACAGAGAATCCTATAACCAGTACCTACCTTCAAAACGAAAACTAAACCTGCAACCTAAACTCTATTTAAAACACAGGGTAGCCCCCTCTCTTATCTAGCTTCCCGTGATTCCCAAGACCTGACATCGCGCCCATCTGGACCACTACCTACAGAGAATCCTATAACCAGTACCTACCTTCAAAACGAAAACTAAACCTGCAACCTAAACTCTATTTAAAACACAGGGTAAACTCAAAACATTATTATCGTATTCATAGTGAACTATACTGTTCTAGTCAAGAACCTGACACTGTCACTAGAATACTTAAATACAATAAAGCCTGGAAAATTGCTTCTTTCCCTGCATTATTATAAAGTCCTGTACTTGTAACTCCTCTGTGCTGAGTTCTACTAGAAACTACTGTTACCTCTAAGACCCTGCGAATCTCCTGGCGGTGTAGTGTATGCTGACGTCAGGAAGTTTACAAATCATCCTGCTTGCTCACCGCTAACTTTAAACTGAACCTGCATTTTGTTCTGTCTCTTCTCTTGCCCGGTCGCCTCTCCAGGCTTACAGGTAACTCTTAAATGGACTAATTACCTTATTGAATGACTACAGGTGTGATCTGGAGCGTTGTGCTTTGCACTGTTGTGTTATTTTTCTACTCCTGATACTAGATTCTCTCTGGCGTGCCTGCTTGCCAGCTGTAGCTGTGCATAATCCAACGCACAGGCTTGCACGTGTTGTTGAAGCATACTTGGCGTCTTTTTATCAAAATACATTAGCGACCTAGATCTGAAGTCATTTGCAGTTATATTTCAGTATCTGAATGCGTATTTAATGTATATTAAGGCATCTGAACCTATTTCATAGTATCTAAATGTGTTTTAATGCATACGTGATGTCATTGTCCCAGCTGTAGCTGTGAATGATCCAACGTAAAGGCTTACTCGTGTTGTTGACGCACACTTGGCGTCTTTTTATCAAAACACATTAGCGACTAAGATCTGAAGTCATTTGCAGTTATATTTCAGTATCTGAATGTGTATTTAATGTATATGAAGGCATCTGAACCTATTTCATAGTATCTAAATGTGTTTTAATGCATACTTGATGTCATTATCCCAGCTGTAGCTGTGAATGATCCAACGTAAAGGCTTACTCGTGTTGTTGACGCACACTTGGCGTCTTTTTTATCTAAACACATAGCGACTAAGGTCTAATGTCATTTGAAGCTATTACACAGTATCTGCATGTGTATTTAATGAAGATGAAGTCATTTGATGCTATTTTATAGTATTTGAATGTTTTTATTTAAATGTACACTTTAATGAATATGAAGTCATTTGAAGCTATTCTATAGTATTTTAATGTTTTTTTAAATGTACACTAGGTGTCATTGTGCCTATAACTACTACGTAACTTGGTCTTGTGCATGTGTGTTTGGTGGCTTAACAGTAAAGCTGTCTTAGCCTGCTCTTACTGCATCGCGCCCATCTGGACCACTACCTACAGAGAATCCTATAACCAGTACCTACCTTCAAAACGAAAACTAAACCTGCAACCTAAACTCTATTTAAAACACAGGGTAAACTCAAAACATTATTATCGTATTCATAGTGAACTATACTGTTCTAGTCAAGAACCTGACACTGTCACTAGAATACTTAAATACAATAAAGCCTGGAAAATTGCTTCTTTCCCTGCATTATTATAAAGTCCTGTACTTGTAACTCCTCTGTGCTGAGTTCTACTAGAAACTACTGTTACCTCTAAGACCCTGCGAATCTCCTGGCGGTGTAGTGTATGCTGACGTCAGGAAGTTTACAAATCATCCTGCTTGCTCACCGCTAACTTTAAACTGAACCTGCATTTTGTTCTGTCTCTTCTCTTGCCCGGTCGCCTCTCCAGGCTTACAGGTAACTCTTAAATGGACTAATTACCTTATTGAATGACTACGGGTGTGATCTGGAGTGTTGTGCTTTGCACTGTTGTGTTATTTTTCTACTCCTGATACTAGATTCTCTCTGGCATGCCTGCTTGCCAGCTGTAGCTGTGCATAATCCAACGCACAGGCTTGCACGTGTTGTTGAAGCATACTTGGCGTCTTTTTATCAAAATACATTAGCGACCTAGATCTGAAGTCATTTGCAGTTATATTTCAGTATCTGAATGCGTATTTAATGTATATTAAGGCATCTGAACCTATGTCATAGTATCTAAATGTGTTTTAATGCATACGTGATGTCATTGTCCCAGCTGTAGCTGTGAATGATCCAACGTAAAGGCTTACTCGTGTTGTTGACGCACACTTGGCGTCTTTTTATCAAAACACATTAGCGACTAAGATCTGAAGTCATTTGCAGTTATATTTGAGTATCTGAACGTGTATTTAATGTATATGAAGGCATCTGAACCTATTTCATAGTATCTAAATGTGTTTTAATGCATACTTGATGTCATTATCCCAGCTGTAGCTGTGAATGATCCAACGTAAAGGCTTACTCGTGTTGTTGACGCACACTTGGCGTCTTTTTTATCTAAACACATAGCGACTAAGGTCTAATGTCATTTGAAGCTATTACACAGTATCTGCATGTGTATTTAATGAAGATGAAGTCATTTGATGCTATTTTATAGTATTTGAATGTTTTTATTTAAATGTACACTTTAATGAATATGAAGTCATTTGAAGCTATTCTATAGTATTTTAATGTTTTTTTAAATGTACACTAGGTGTCATTGTGCCTATAACTACTACGTAACTTGGTCTTGTGCATGTGTGTTTGGTGGCTTAACAGTAAAGCTGTCTTAGCCTGCTCTTACTAATTTCAACCTTAGTAACTCTAACATTCATATCTCTCTCCCATGTATCACAGGTAGCCCCCTCTCTTATCTAGCTTCCCGTGGTTCCCAAGACCTGACATCGCGCCCATCTGGACCACTACCTACAGAGAATCCTATAACCAGTACCTACCTTCAAAACGAAAACTAAACCTGCAACCTAAACTCTATTTAAAACACAGGGTAAACTCAAAACATTATTATCGTATTCATAGTGAACTATACTGTTCTAGTCAAGAACCTGACACTGTCACTAGAATACTTAAATACAATAAAGCCTGGAAAATTGCTTCTTTCCCTGCATTATTATAAAGTCCTGTACTTGTAACTCCTCTGTGCTGAGTTCTACTAGAAACTACTATTACCTCTAAGACCCTGCGAATCTCCTGGCGGTGTAGTGTATGCTGACGTCAGGAAGTTTACAAATCATCCTGCTTGCTCACCGCTAACTTTAAACTGAACCTGCATTTTGTTCTGTCTCTTCTCTTGCCCGGTCGCCTCTCCAGGCTTACAGGTAACTCTTAAATGGACTAATTACCTTATTGAATGACTACGGGTGTGATCTGGAGCGTTGTGCTTTGCACTGTTGTGTTATTTTTCTACTCCTGATACTAGATTCTCTCTGGCGTGCCTGCTTGCCAGCTGTAGCTGTGCATAATCCAACGCACAGGCTTGCACATGTTGTTGAAGCATACTTGGCGTCTTTTTATCAAAATACATTAGCGACCTGGATCTGAAGTCATTTGCAGTTATATTTCAGTATCTGAATGTGTATTTAATGTATATTAAGGCATCTGTACCTATTTCATAGTATCTAAATGTGTTTTAATGCATATGTGATGTCATTGTCCCAGCTGTAGCTGAGAATGATCCAACGTAAAGGCTTACTCGTGTTGTTGATGCACACTTGGCGTCTTTTTATCAAAACACATTAGCGACTAAGATCTGAAGTCATTTGCAGTTATATTTCAGTATCTGAACGTGTATTTAATGTATATGAAGGCATCTGAACCTATTTCATAGTATCTAAATGTGTTTTAATGCATACTTGATGTCATTATCCCAGCTGTAGCTGTGAATGATCCAACGTAAAGGCTTACTCGTGTTGTTGACGCACACTTGGCGTCTTTTTTATCTAAACACATAGCGACTAAGGTCTAATGTCATTTGAAGCTATTACACAGTATCTGCATGTGTATTTAATGAAGATGAAGTCATTTGATGCTATTTTATAGTATTTGAATGTTTTTATTTAAATGTACACTTTAATGAATATGTAGTCATTTGAAGCTATTCTATAGTATTTTAATGTTTTTTTAAATGTACACTAGGTGTCATTGTGCCTATAACTACTACGTAACTTGGTCTTGTGCATGTGTGTTTGGTGGCTTAACAGTAAAGCTGTCTTAGCCTGCTCTTACTAATTTCAACCTTAGTAACTCTAACATTCATATCTCTCTCCCTTGTATCACAGGTAGCCCCCTCTCTTATCTAGCTTCCCGTGGTTCCCAAGACCTGACATTGCGCCCATCTGGACCACTACCTACAGAGAATCATATAACCAGTACCTACCTTCAAAACGAAAACTAAACCTGCAGCCTAAACTCTATTTAAAACACAGGGTAAACTGAAAACATTATTATCGTATTCATAGTGAACTATACTGTTCTAGTCAAGAACCTGACACTGTCACTAGAATACTTAAATACAATAAAGCCTGGAAAATTGCTTCTTTCCCTGCATTATTATAAAGTCCTGTACTTGTAACTCCTCTGTGCTGAGTTCTACTAGAAACTACTGTTACCTCTAAGACCCTGCGAATCTCCTGGCGGTATAGGCCTCGCTCCCTGCCCCCTTATCCCACCCGCCCCTAGTATCCCTACTTTTATAGGAACAAACAGTCCCTCCCACTTTCCCACTTAACAAATCCAAGGCTCCCTTGTCACACCCCATTACTCCTCCCACCTCAAGGCCCACTCCCTTTAATAAATCCCACACTAAGTCTCGTCCCTCATCCACTACCCTTTTCTTATCTCCAGTATGGCCAATTTCATTTACACTATTACCCCCATCATAGTTATACTTCTCATCACCACTTATAGCCTAACAACATATGAAAACCAAACTCTTATAGGTATTCCTTTCCCTAAGCGCCACACCAACTCCCAATACAATCTCCATGTCATTTATATTCCACCTTCAATCTACCGGGACAAAACTGTATCCCCCAAAATAGTCCACCCCACACTTCAAAACCCTAAAACTCCACATAACAAAACTAATCTCAAAATCATATTTAAATTACAAAGATTTTTAGTTTACCTGAAAAATTGTATTAACATTGACGGAGATATTCACCCAAACCCAGGTCCCACCACTATGCCAAACTCTAACCCCTATAAATTAACCTGAAAATCTACTGACTCCCTTCTAATACTACATCTGAACCTAAGAAGCATTAACAACAAATTTCACAACCTTCACGCCATCATAGCTACACATTCCCCTGACATTATGTGTCTAACTGAAACATGGCTAAAACCCACTACTAAGAATGAAGAGATCCTCCCACCCGGGTATAATATTCTCAGGGCTGATCATGCAAAGAAAAAAGGTGGAGGAATAGCTATTATGTTTAAAAATACCCTGAACATCCTTAAGAATCAATTACAACCTCCTATAATCTCTAACCTAGAAATTATTGCCCTACAGATCTGCCTAAACACTCAAAAACACATCAACCTTATTGTAACCTATATCCCACCAGGGAAGAACACACAAAACCTGGAGCAAACCCTGAGCTGGCTAGCCACCAACTACCCACAAGAAACCATAGTACTTGGAGATGTCAACATTGACTGGTCTCTCTTTTCTACCCATACAACTCCACAACCTATTAACCTACATGGTTTTTCCCAAAATATCCTATCCCCAACCAGAATAGGCAATTCACTTCAAAAAGAAAGTATTATTGACTGGATCCTTACTAACAGGGACTCAAATAACTACACCACTGGTACCCTTCCCTGTGACCTCAGCGACCACCTAATAACTTATATCATTAAACATAAATGCCCAACTTCTAACGCTCCCCTATATAGACTAATCAGAAACAAAAAAAAATTTGTCCCACAACTATTTCTTGCCGACCTGAAATCCTGCAACTGGACCATACTAAAAACTCTATCACTAGAAGAGAGTGTGTCCCACTTCAATGACACATTCCTTAAGATACTTGACTCACATGCCCCACATGGGCAAATTAGATCCAAAACTCGTATAGCACCTTGGCTAACTAGAGATACTAAATCCAAAATCAAACTCCGTGACCAAGCCTGGGATAAATGGAGAGCCTCAAAAACCTCCTAAGATCGTTATAAATTTCAACAACTAAGAAACGCCACTAAAACTGCTATTACCCAAGATAAAAAACAATACTTCTGCAACCTCCAGCAAAAACACCAGAACAACCCAAAGAAATTCTGGGCAGGTTTTAACAACCTTTTGCACCCAGGTAAAACTTCCACCCCAACCCCCGAGAAATTGATAGAGAAAGGGCAAGAAGAAATAGCCAACACCTTCAACTCCTTCTTCACTGAGACTATCCAAACTCTAGCCAGTCAACTAACCTCCACTCCCCCACCTGCTGCTCAACTGCATGTTGACACCCCTACCCCTTTCAGTTTAAAGCCAGTCTCTTCCTCCTATATATGCTCCCTCCTAAAAAAACTCAAACCAACCACCCTAGCAGCTGACCACCTTCCTGCGGAATTCTTACAAATTGCGTCTGATGTAATAGCCTACCCCATATCAATCCTTATCAATAGAACCATAACTGAGATGAACATTCCCTCCACTTGGAAGACTTCTTATATCATTCCGCTTCACAAAGGAGGTACCTCCATGGAAACGTCAAATTATAGACCAATAGCAATCCTGTCCCCAATAGCGAAAATCATGGAAAGATGCATCCACAAACAACTTCTTCACTATCTAACCTCTAATCATCTCTTGTCCAATGCCCAGCACGGCTTTCGCCCCCACCATAGTACAACTACTGCCCTCCTTTCCTTTGTTGACTCTATCAACAACAATCGTAATAACAAACTCATATCCTCTGCCCTCTTTCTGGACCTATCAAAAGCATTCGATATGGTCAATCATCAACTCCTTCTTAACATCCTTGAAACCCTATGTCTGGACACTCCAGCACTAAACTGGTTCAATGCCTACCTCACTGGTAGGCAACAAGCAGTCCTGTGGCAAAACAGAATATCAGGACTGCTCCCTAATACCATAGGTGTTCCTCAGGGCTCGATACTGGGCCCACTTCTGTTTTCCATCTTCATAAATGACCTTCAATCTGTCATCCCTAAATCCACCTGCATCCAATATGCCGACGACTCCACCTTAATCTGCTCAGACGTCTCCCTCGAATCTCCAAATGATCACACAACACTGTTTTTCACTAGTTGAAAAATGGTTCACCGACTTAAAACTCCTACTCAACCCAGCTAAAACGAAATTATTGCTATTCTTCCCCAATGTCTTCTCACCCCTAGGTAAAGAACCCCCAAACACTAACAACATAACCTTCCATATTAAATCCAATAATGGGACCCTCATAACCCCTGTCACCCGTACCAAATTGCTAGGTGTTACTATTGATCATAAGCTCAAATTCGACATACACATTACCCAAACAGTAAAGTCTGTTACAAAAAACTAGGATCCATGTACAGAATTAAAAACTTCTTAACTCCTACTACCAAATTAACTATTGCCCGTACCCATCTCCTCTCTTCCCTCCTCTATGCTTCCCCGGTCCTCTCTTTCTTCAATAAACGTGAACTTAACATGCTCTCTCTTGCCTACAACCACATTGCTAGATTTATTACAGGTTCCCCTTATCGAACCCACCATTGCCTTAACCTGAGGAACCTTGGCTGGTTGGAACTGCCTAACCTCCTCAAACTTAGCCAACTCGCCGAAGCTTATAAAATAATCAACCATCCTGATAGAACTCCCTCACTGTGCAGCATTCTGACTCCATACACTAACCTCAATAGTCTCTGATCATTCAACAGCATCCAGATCCTAACCATTAAAGCTAAAAACTCAGGTGGGGATGCCCTCTACGCCAATTCCATTGGCAAGCCGTGGAACTCCCTGCCAAACAACCTTAGACTTACTACCTCGCTCAATCAGTTCAAATACAACCTTAAGGAATATCTCTCCACACAATGGATATGTCCATGTCGAGAACCTGACTAACTACATATCCCATACCTTCTAGTCCCACATCCCCCTAGCCCACTTCCCTTATGCAGATCTCTAAAATCACTCATTCCTAATTGTAATGAGGAGGATTTCCGATTCCAGTCTATATTCCATTAATTTAAGGAAATCAATGTTTTTTGTATAACCTCCTGTTTGTCCTTTTGTCTTATATAACATCTATGTAAATTTTTTTCATTCCTGTATATGTAATCTGTATTCTCTTTTTTGTAACTCTACTTTGAATCTTGTAATTTAAATATGTACTTACCATTTTTGTATTGGAGCTTTTCTCCTCGGGCCTCTACTGAAAACGGATATGTATCCAGCTAGACTAGCCCGGTTAACAAATGTAAAATAAAATAAAATAAATAAATAAATAAACCCTCTAAAGGCTAAAAAGGAAGTAAAAATGATAAAATGTGGTAGATGCAATTTATGTAAACACATTGGCACTGGTGAGAATTTTATGATTAGCAGTAAGGTGTTTTGCATGAAAGTTAAATACAATTGTGAGACCATTGGAATAATTTACTTTGCATTATACCAAGAATGTCAAAGCTTTTACACTGGAAAAAATGGAGTGCAGAATTTATGATCATATATATGAACATATTTATTATATTAAAAAAGAAATGGGAGCTAATGCACTTTATAGACATATAAGAGATAACCCAGGGCAATTTTTAAAATTTATAATTTTGGAGAAGATGGATACGAATGCCCGAGGAGGTCCTTTGCCAGTCATTTTAGAAACATGTGAGTTACATTGTCAGTTATTTTTTAATATGTATAACTGGCCAGGGCTCAGTGACTATTTATTGATAGTTTCACTGTTAAAGTTAAAATCACATAAAAGATAGCACAAGATCCTGTTTGTCGAGTATTTTAGCATATAAGCCAAGGTGGAAGGGAGATTTGCAGTTTATATTCACATATAAAATTGAAATTAATAGAAGATGTAGAATAATGGTTTTTAATTAAATATGAGTATAAGAATGCTAAGATCGTTTTAGGAATGTGTTTACGTTTTAAAGTGATTTTTTTTACTGGGTCTTTAAACTGCTGGTCATGTGATTTAGCGTGCTATTTAAGTGGTTCATTTGAAAACTGCCTCCATCTGATGAAGTTTTGCCTCTTGTAAGATGAACACTCTCATTTTAAGTGGTATAATAAACAGTGTTTTAATGGCTTGGAGACTGATTTATTGAAGAAAGCTGAGTTCCTTGTGGTACCCGGTCTTTTCAGCTGGTTTGTCTTTTGTGACCTTTTTGGACTCCACTTGTGAGTTAACTCTTTGTAGAGGCTGGCCTCCCAATTCTAACTTCCTGAGTCCTGTCTGTGAGACAGCTGTCTATCCACTGGGTGATGTAAGGATTTATACCTAATTCTTGAGTTTATAAACAATGCCCAAGTGGGGTATTGTGTTAAATACCTAGATCAGGTCAAGGTATACAGTGAGAACAGTTTTGCCATGATGAAATCCTGTTGGGGTGGGTTCAGTGTCTGGAGGTTTCATAAGTCATTGTTGACCTTTCCATGATATTTTTTTCATGGATTTAAATCTGAGACTAGTGAGACGTATGAGGCTGTAATATCCAAGTAGGTTGATCCAGGTAGATGGCCCGCCTTTATGCAGAGTGACGACTATTGCTGTTCTCCATTCATGAGACACAAACATTATTTGTAGGCTATGTTTAACAAGCAATTTCAGAGGCCTGATAGGTCATGTTTTGTGCTATTTAAAAGGCATGGTGGGATATTATCTGGTCCCATCAGTGAGATACTTATGGCCTTAGAGAGAGCATTGAGGATCAGTTTCCTAATGATAGTAGGAGTAGTTATTTTTGATTGTATTTCTGAGGAGAGTTTGGGGTGGAGAGAGGTAAAGTTATAGCTGAATGTGTCTGCTAGTAGGTTTGCAATATCTTCTAGCTCACTATAGGTTTCTTCATTAACAGTGAGCTGTGCACAATATTTGAGGTTGCCAAAGAATATCTTGGAGCTGTCCTTGGTCTGGAAAGCCAAATTTACCTCAAATTTAACTTTGGTAGACTTTACTTGTCCTCTGAATTATTTGTCTAGTTCGAGGAGAGTACTTTTCTCCTCATGGGTGTTACACTTCCTAAATATTGCCAAAATTTTCTTTTTCTGTTATGCAGCTTATTCATTTTGTGTTTGTTCTGTACTTTTTCCTGATAGGTGCAGCTGTCTCTATGCTCTAATAACATGCTTGTATCTAATTGGTCCCATTCTACTCATCCATTGATTCTAAGGCTACGTTCAGAACATTTCAAAATATTTTGGCTGGAATTCAAAACAAACTATTCCCTATGAAAACAAAGTCACTGAAATGTGAGCCAGTTGTTTAGTTGTTTCCCAAACAAGTTCAGCTATTCAAATTTAAAGATAAAGCAAAAGAAATTGTGAAAAACTAACAAATTAAATGCTGACAGGCATGACTTGAAAAAAGGAACGTGTCTCTGTGTCAACAGTGTTGAAGTATAATACTCTAGGAGGGTACAAGAGACCTTTCTGAGACAGCAAGAGATTTTTTGGTGGTGTTTGGTCATAAGGGCTTCACCTCTGTGACCAAACAAAGCCAACTGTGGGTAAATCCAGCATTGCCCATACCCAGCTTTGGGTTATTGTTATTATGCAATGACATTATTTAAGAAAAGAAACTTACTTTTCTTAAATAATGTCTTTGTATAATGTCTCCATGCTGCCCTTCCCCATTTTTCCAGTATCCTGGGGCTTTTTTTTATGTACTGCATGTGCGTATGGGACATGCTTACTCTCCATTGCTTTTTTTTATTATTATTATTTTATTGGGAAGAAAAGAAAGAAACAGAAACAGGGAAACTTTTTATGTTCTGGAGAGCAGGAACACATACAATAAAAGTGTAATCAGGTAAGTTTCATTAGATTTTGAGAATGTACCTGATTATCCTTTTATTTTTGTCTGCACCATCTCTCTCATTCATTTCAGGTCTTCCGTTTTCTTTTTTTTTTTTTGGTTTAAAAAAAAGAAAATAAAAAAATTACAAGATATACTAATGGGAAAAAGTCTGGGACCTTTTCCAGTTGGTATATTCTCGGAGTTACAACTGGCACGCTGGTTGACCAATCAGTGTGCTCATTTTTGAATATTAATGGACAGTCATTTTATAATAATTTATAAACAATGGAATTATGGCTTTTCTATTAATGTTTACTCCAGGTTCATTTGCTATCTTGGAAACAGATATTTTTGCCCTGGCATTAACAACGTATTCACTCCACCTGGTTGTCTCAACTCAGGCATCCCTGAAGGGTCCATTTTCATTATTAATTGATTTTATGAGTTCTTCTGTTTTCTTTATTAATTAATAACCTGTCATATGATTTAGCTAATTTAAGTTATCTACTATATGCTAAAAGTATCATTTTAACTTTATTTGATAAGAATGCCCCTGATATCATTACTTCCCTTCAGACTGATTTGCTTGTTTCATGTGACTGACTACTTAAAACACATCTGATACTTAAAACTGCTACAGTGCTGTTTGACCCTACACAAAGACTGGCTGAAAACATGACTCTCTTTAGTAGACCTATCTGGACTCCAGCTGCCTACAATTTTGCAAAAAAAAAAAAAGCATATCAGGATTATTCTGACTCAGAATTGTATCTTCTCTACTCAAATTGACAAAAAGTTCATAATGGCATTGCTCAGCAAATTAAAATACAGTACTGTGAAGAAATTTAATTGTCTTTCAATATAAGATTTAGCAACATTTCTATTGTATAAACTGTTGTATAAACTAGCCTTCAGAGAGTCAGAAGCCATTACACTATATATAACTCCCATTACTCCAGCTCTTTGTGGTGGCTAGTAGAGATTACAAGAATATATTAGATGTGCCATTAACCTAATACCATTCATAAAAATGTTAAAGAAAGATCCGCAGCATTAAAGCACCTGAAATGTTTCACCTAACAGCTAGGCAGTTCAATTTCACAAAATTCTTTTCATCCTGTGTGTATCATAATCACTAGAAATCTTAGCAACCTTTGTTATTCTATGCTACTAAACTGAAGTACTGACTTGTGAACAGTTTTTTTTTTCATTAATTTGTTGAAATGTTTCTGCATTATTAGTGGGTGCTGTGTCTATTTTATATGTGATCACTGATGCTAATTCACTTTTCTCTATGTTTTACTGCCCAGCACAGCTGTATTACATTGTATATAACTATTCAATGTATTGAACATATATGTACTTAATAACACATCCATTTGTTAGTGAACGCTTCATAGCATAATAGGATCATAGGAGGTTACTAGGCTAATAGCCTTGGGGCCCTTCCAAGTTTAGCCAAGAGTTTATCCCTAAAAAGAAACCTCAGACAACACCTGTTTCCCCTGTCAATAAGGGACACAGGTGGAACGCCTGGGACAGATTTGTGGTTTCCCATCCACTCATCAAGGTTGCACTTGAAGAGGGTCAGCAAGGTGCTCTGTTTCACATGTATGTGAAGTCTATTCAAGAGAAAGGGCAGCCTCTGAGAGACAAACCTGTCTCTCCAGAAGCTTTTGTTGATGTCGCATATTAGATTCAGGCCTTTTGAGTGGGTACGAGTTAGACTTATGGATATGGAGCATATCTAGTTGGACAGTGTCCGAGATCACCTTGTAGGCAAGACGCTGATCGCCCCAGAGCAATCTGTGCAATACTGTGTATAGTGATGTGATAGTGATTTGAGCCTGTCTGCATAGGACAGGTGTTGGAGGCCATGGATTCTCTTTGAGATATTTCAGTGGCCTTTCCAGTTTGTGCAGATGTTTGGAGAGGTACATCCCAAATGGGGTGTTAAACTTAATTATTGCTTTATAGAGAAGTAATAACCTCCTTTTTTCTGGAATACAATCCCTTTACTTATGAGATGAACCAAGTAAAAGGCTTTTCTGACCACTGCCGCTACATGATGGTCGAATGTGAAGTTATCAACTTGAGTGCACAGGTCTCTCACCACAGTTCGTATGCTTAGGGGCTTGTCGTTGATGTTGTAATCAATATGTGTCGTGTTTTTGCTGAATGGTATGATAAATGTCTTTGCATTTAACTTGAAGCCATGACTTTGGCTGAGAGACCCTCTTGCAGTATGTTAACATCATTTGGGGAGTCAATGACAGCACCCAACTTACAGTCGTCCACAAACTTGGTTAACACAGGCCTTTTGTCTTTGCCTGGACATCTGAAAATTATTTTCATCCTGTGTGTATCACACAGGGAACCCGGGACAGATAGCTGGGGAACTCAACTAGTAACAGGTCCTCTGTCAGAGGTGGAAGTGCCTATTATGACTTTGAGGCTACTGTCAGTGAGCCAGTTGGCCACCCACCTTATGAGATGGGGATTTACATCAAGTTGTGTTAGCTTTTCAATGATGCCTGAGTGTGGGATTGTGTCAAAGGCCTTGGCTAAGTCAAGGTAAGCTGTATGTACTGACTTTCTCTCATCTAGGGCCTTGGTGACAGTCTAAAAGAAGTCAACCAGGTTCAACAGGCAAGATCTGCCCATGATGAATCCGAACTGGGTGGGGTCAAGTGCTTGGAGTTTGCCTATGTCATATATTCCCTTTTCCTAGGCAGTGGTGCTATTGTTCTATATCTGTATTCTTATTTGGGGAATTGGTAGGGGGGAGATGCTTTTAGTTAGTGTAGGTGTAAAATTGTACTTACCACTTGGTAACATATGTGCTTGTTCAGTGTTGTTTCCATTGCCAAGGCCATGCCAGAAAATAGTCTTTAGACCCATAAACCAACCCAGTTTACAAATGGTAAATACAATAAAATGATCAAACGTCTTGTGATAGAGTTAAAATTAGCTGTGCCATCAATCATTAAAAAGTGAGTGTATCAAATGAACACACACAACCTCAAAAATGTTATAACCTTGGTAAAAAGAATACTGAGCTATGAGAATATGTTCAAAGAGACATCAGATAAAATAGTTGATAAAACAGTAAATAAAATGAATATAGCCGTGTCTTCAATGTGCTGATTTAGGTGTGATAAGAGAGGGCATTTAGTTAAATACTACATGGGACACTAGATAAGAAACTTCCACACAAACATTTAAACAGACAAGAATGGGTAAATCATCTACGGAACATGATTAGTTAAGGCCAGACTGGTTGAGACTGCATTCAGATACTGTGCTAACGTAAAATTAGTGAACTGCATAACTAGTAGATTAGCAAGAACTGCATGTGCCACCAGACTCAGATAGTATGTCTACTGTAATGAAGGTACAGTGCATCTCCAAGAAGAAGGCCGACTGTTGAAAATCATTGGAGGTACTATGTGCTCATTAGGAGGAAAAAACTTTACTTGATTACAAAAGTAGAGGTACAAAACCAGTTTGAGAAAGTCATGCTTTCCTGTCTTACTCATAATGCAATAATTAAAAAAAGCTTCCAGTTTTAAAAGCATATGGAAACCATTTTAAAGGACTTAAACTAAGGTAACCAGCACAACCTGCAAAGTACAATCAAAACCAAGGCTGATCACCAGTACACAGAACAGAGACAACATCAGCTGCATGAAGTATTTTGAAAACAGAGGGTCTACATAAAGCGTCTACATAAAGCTTGATACCAGTAGGCAACACTGGGCCTAGCAAAAAATGGATTAATTTATGTAGGAAAGAGGGGATTATCTGTATTAGAGAGACATCAAGCACAGTGAGAGGGTGTCTAGCACATGAGAGGAGGCAAGGATCCAAGAATACAAACTAAGGTTTAAACCACAGGATAAAATGAAAGTTGATGAAGTACTAAATAGATAGTGCAGCTTCAGGTCACAAGGTTACTAAGAAGTATCCTTTAGTGCATTGTAGTGAGATACTCTTTCTTGAGGAGGACTGGGTGATTATGATTCCCACACTTGCCTTAAAACTAGAAGAGGAAAACCCCTGTACCATCCATGACATACTGTAGATGGGGAAAAGATTCCAAGTCTGTTTGGCCTGCTGATAGGTTGATTACGCTTTAAGAAGTCCCAGTAAGAGAATCAAAGGCTGATCAGTGTCAAGGAAAAGTAGTGGGTTAAGATTCCTCTGTTGTGGCTCAACTAAATTATACCTACTTTGAAATGCAGAATGCCTTGATCTATATAGCAGCTAATGAGAAAAGAGAGAGGGGGGGGTGGAGTCTTACACTTGTTATCAGTGCCTAAGCAAGTTAAGCAACTCATTATGAAAATCGGTGGCAATCATGTATTATGTATCATATAGTCATGGATAAAACCAAATTAAGGGTCCTAGCCATGATTTATTGGACAGATGTCTTAAGAAAAATTGAGAAGTATTATGGTGGTTGTCTCAAGTATCATTAGATGTCTCCTAACACTGGTTTCAGAAATCCTATAATTCTAGTAGCTGTAACTGACGTTCCACTCTAAAGAATTGCAGTGAATATATTGGGGCCATCAGTTAGGTACAGAAGTGTATACCAGTGTGTTTTGGTGGTACTAAAATATGATACCAGTTTTCTCAAAACTATTCTCCTCCTGAAGGCTAACTCTAAAGCAACAGCATGTGAACTGATGTTGCTAGGTTACAGTGTAGGTATAGTGAAAGAGAGAATAGACCAGGTATACCTTTTATGTCCAAATAATGTGGAACATTTTCCAAAGTTTGCAAGAAAAACAGCTGCAAAATGGAGTTTATCAACCCTAAGTGAAGAATGTGATAGAGTTTCTAACTGGACCCAGAAATCTTTGTTATAGATGGTTGGTAAAAAAGGCAGTGAAGACTGAGAGCACCTTCTGCACTATTTATTGTTTTCAGTCTGACAGATACCCCCAAGTCTTTATGTGATTTAGCCCATTTGAACTGTTTTATGGTAGTCATTTTAGAGGGTTTGGGGATATAGTGAAAGAGACATGAGACAAGGAGAAGGCACCCTTCTAGAGAATCAAAAGTTTTTATACTGACCTACAGACAAGAGTAAAGTGACAGTCTATATTGTCCAGGACCACCTGGAAAGGGAACAAACTAGTCAATAAAGAGTCGGTAACAGAAATACCTGGACTTGGGAGTTTCAAGAGGAAGACTGAGTTTTATTTTTGATCCCTGCAACAGATAAGTTCCTGGCCAAATAGCAAGGATAATATGGATAAATTAGATGAATTTCAGTGGACGACAAAAAAGGAAGAGGTGTACAAAGCAAATTTCTCATGTAAATTTCTTAAAGCTCTCAACTGAAATGTAAATAAGTAAGTGAGGAAATCACAGAAAATTAGGTTAGGAAACTGGAACAAAGGAAGTAAAGTATTTAGAATCCCTAAAGTTGTAGTGGATGAATCTTTTTTTTAATCTCAGAAAACTGAAGTTTAGGAGTTCATTTTGATCAGCAAAAACATTTTCTCCAGTTCCCTGGGAGGTCATCTCTTATTAAACATCACATAGATATGATTTTTATTTTATTTTACTTTACATTTGCCGCGATGGTATGGTGGTAGCGTTGTTACCTCACAGCAAGAGGTTCTCCCATTCGATTCTCGGCTTGGCTTGGGAGGGTCTTCTGTGTGGAGTCTGCATGTCCTCCCCACAGTTGTGTAGCATTTGAAAGAGTTGTATGCGTAAATGGGCGTGCCTTTGTTGAAGGTTGGGCGTCAAGCTGGCACCTCGGCATTTTGTAAAATTCTACTGCCAGTCATTAGTGGACCGGAGTTCCGCTGTGGCGACCACTTGCTGGGAAAAAGTCGAAAGACAAACAACAACATTTTACTTTACATTTGATTAACAAGGTGGCCACTTATCACAAATGACCATTTGCAGGTACTACTCTGGGAAGGGGAAAAGGGTTAACCTATGGCCTACAGGTTACCCGAAGCCCTTGAATAAACAATTGGAGAGAGAGAGAACATTTTTTGATGTTAGAAGTAATTGAAGAGTTAGCCAGCAGTTGGAACTTTTTTATCATACAAGTTTCATAGATGCAGTCTAATTTTTAAATGGCTCATTTAGATCCTTCGTCTTAAACCTCATTCCTGCTCTTCATGTATTGTTCCCACAATTTCCATTTTTCCTATGTAGTTTCCTCCTTCCCTTTTTTAAAGATCCCATTTCCAGTTGATTTATCTTTGTTACTATCTTCACCACTTCTAGTAAAGCTGGTCTAGATTTTGATTTCCAATTTCTAGTAATTGCCTTTTTGGCAGCGAACATAATTAGACTCAGCAGGGTTTTGCTATATCTAGGCAATTCTGATTCTGTGTCATAACTCAAAAAACTCATATCCCCAGTTAATCCAATCCACCCATCCAGCATTATCCATCCAGCAGTGGTCTGCAGGGAATCCCTAAAGTCCTCAAGATCATTACACACTCAAAAAATATGTTCCCAGCCAACTCTTTCTTGGCCGTCACACTTCCAACATTTGCCATCCACCTGAGGAAACATTCTTTGGTGTCTACTCGGGGTATAAAAATATCTATGTAAACACTTCCAGGCAACAATCCTAAATCTTCTAGACTTTGTTGCATATTTGGGAGATATACATATACCCACCCTTTGGCTCTTTGTGAATTGTTTATCCAATCTCTCTACCCGATCATATCTAAATGCCTCTGATTCTTATAATTGAGATGCAATATTTTATATGCTTTACTAATAGTTATTTTTTTAATGGCAGCTTCTGTTCTAGACTCTATTAAAAACACTACCAGTGCTAGTCATTGATTCAGGACCCGCCTATTTATTTCTCTTTGCCTATAATCTGATATCATTCCTTAACAGGGAAGGCAATCTCTAACCTGCAGTCCAAATAAATTCTTGGCCTCTTCCCATTCTATTACATTTCTCTTTCTAGTTATTTGCTCCCAGTACCTTGGTTCCTTTGCCAGTTTTCTCCAATAAATTCTAGCCCACTCTTGCCTGTTATCTGTATCCCCGACCACACTCATCCCTATCGGCAAAATCTCTTTTCTCCATTCTCATGCTGGTTTGGTTCTTAGAATACTCCCTGCTATTTTATGAATATAATACTCTCTATGATTTTTGTTGTTCTCTTAAGGGTCTGCATCCAAAATCCCAATCTCCTTATTTCTTCAGCTTCCTCCCTGTATCAGCATCATTCCTTTTAACTTTGAATTATAGCTTTCTGCTTGTGCTATGTATAAGAGGCTTAATTTTATTGCTCAAAAATACCCCCTCAAATTGAGTAATCCTAGTCTGCCTTGTTCTATTGGAAGAATCATCTTATCCCATTAGACCCTTGCTGTCTTCCCTTCCAAGATAAAATCCTTGAATTCTTTTTTAATTGCTATCCACAGCTTCCCCTCTGGTTGATAAAAACATGTCTGACTTGTTTATAAGACTAAAGAGACTAAATCATTTTAATAGCATGCATCATAGTAGCCATATAACAAAACTTCCCGTTTCTCAATGTTTGTATTATCTTCTGTTTAGTCTCTTCCCACATATCCTTAGCCATCACCACAAAATAATTTCTAATCCATGCCCCTAAATACTTCGTTTTATCATGTCCCCATAAATATGGACATTGTTGGACGAATTCATGTGTGGGTACATAACCTACCACTATTGCCTTTGTTAAAACTTCATTAATGTTATATCCCAAGAAGATCTGAAACTGTCTTAAAATATTCCGAAACATTGTAATGTCCCTTTCTGGTTTTGTTATGCATAGGTTCAAAGGTTCATAGGTGGGTGTGTACTAGGGCTAATGGCTCTTGAGCCTTTACAAGCCTAGCCCATAGGATTACCCTGGCATCATGCCACCCAACATTGGTTCGCACTGCTTCTGTCAAGTAGAGCCACTGGAGTGATCCCAGGGGTGAAATTTCTATTTCTCATCCACTCATCAAGTTTTCTCTTGAAGAGGGCTAGTGAGGTGCTCCACTTAACATGTATGGGAAGTCTGTTCCATAGCATGGGCAGTCTCTGGGTTATGCATCTATCCCTCCAGCTTGTTCTGTTGATTGTGGTAATGAGACTGAGGTCTCTGGAGCGTGTAGTGCAGAGGGATTGGGATTTCCTTAGATGCAGCATTTCTAACAGAGCTGGGTCAGACATGGCTTTGTAAGTCAAGCAGAGATCGCCTCTAAGTAGGCGATATGAGACAGAATAGTTGGAGTTTTTTGAGTATGTCCATATAAAATAATATCATCAGCAAACAGAGGCAGCTTTTCCTGACTACCATTCCAGTTATAGACTTGAATTCCTGAGTCCCTTATTTTCTTTGCCAATGGTTAAGAGTCAAGTGGTCCTCTACTCAAGCAGAAATGATCAGAGAGGACGCCACCCAATTTAATTTGTGCCTCTGATCCCATTCCTCATATATTTTTCTAATCAACCTAATTTTATCAGGGAAAGCTAACGCTTTCATTGACCTGCTCACAAAGTCCCTGTCTACTCTTTTATGTTTTTTCTGAATCAAGACCCACAAATAAAAGTGGCATTTTCTTACATTCTGCTTCCCTCTGGGTTATCAATATTCGGTTAAAATTGTCAAACGTTTGCCTCCCCTCCACAAAACCACACTGATCCATACCTATCAAGTTTGGTATCACTGTTGCCATTATTTTAGCCATTATATACATAAGCACTTTATAATCATGGTTTAGTATTGAAATGGGCCTGTATGAAGCTGGATCCAATGGATCTTTACCATCTTTAGGTATTACCGTTACCCAGACCTTCTTCCAGGATGTTGGTATTTCTCCTCCTCTTAAAATACTGTTATAAAAACTTCCAGATCTTTATCAGTTTTTTCCCTCCTAACTTCCAAACTTCTACAAGAATACCATCTATTCCTAAGGACTTTCCAGTAGATTGGTTATATATAACCATTTTTATCTCATCCCTTCCTGTCCTAACTGTTAATAATTGAGCCTCATCTATCTCTAACCTTGGCATATTTAATTATTTCAGAAACATTTCCATTTGTACCTTTTCTTGATTATCATATTTCCCTCCTTTATACAAACATTCATAAAATTTCTAAAATATTTCTAATACTTCTGCAGGGTATCTTATCTTCCTTGTTATAGCCTCCCTAAGCTTGGTGACAGCCCTTTCCACTTCCTGTTGCTATACTAAAGATTGTGTGCTGTAGAATTATCATAAACAAGTTGCTTAACAGCAGTCTTTCTAAACCTGTGCATATTATTGTGGTAATCCTTTATTGTCTCTTTAGCATTCTCAGTTGCTCTAGTTCTTTTCTGAGAGATTCCACCTATTTTGCAATACTTGAACATTTATCAGCCCCTTTAAATAATTCTTGTTACTGTTTAGCCATACCATCCTTTCTTTTATTTCCACCCTCGTTTTAAACTCCACTTTAATTTTATCACACTCTCTAGCTATGTTTTCAGAAGAAAATTCTTTCTTTTCTAGTAGCTCCTGAATTAATTCCAAAACCCATTTCTTAAATTCCTCTCTTTTCAACTGATAGGTGATAAAGCACCAGTGTCTCATTTTTATTTCATTACCTTGAGTTTTTATTTTAGTTATTCTTAGTACATGATCTGAAATAGTTATTGGGTGCATTTCAAGAACCTCAGTTAAATGAACATGCTCCTGTGTGATATACAATCTATCTAGCCTAGACCAGTTGTTGTATCTCAGTGAGTAATATATAAATTCACTCCAAACTCCTAGTACTAAATGCATATCTTCCATGCCAAGCATTTTCATAAATTTCTTCAAAAATGTACCCTCCTTTGTTATATTTTCCCTTCTAGGCCCCCAGACACATCTTTACTGTTGTAAATGAAAATTCCTGTCTCTACTGTAAGTAATATTCCTTGCTGAAAGCTTATTATTTCTCCCAGACTTTTCTTAGCCTCTTTTATTATAGCAGTTTTAGAGGGGATGTAAATGCATGGTAGTATAATCCTCCTCTCTGGCCAGTTGACCCATAGTACTATGTATCTTCCATTATTATCTTATTTTTCCCTGTTCTGTCACTATTGCAGCTCCCCTTACAATTAATATAAGTACTCCTCTTTTCCTTTGCCCCAGATATTCCACTGAATAACCATCCTGAAAACCTTTCTTTATCAAATTCACATGTTCAGTTTTTTCCAGGTGTGTTTCCTGTGGCATAGCTATTTGCACTCTACATGTTTTAATATAGTTCAGTATTCTTTCTTTTTTATATTCATCTGTAAGACCATTCAGATTGAAAGACATTATGAAAAGCATCCTTTTCTTATATAGTTATTATTACCACCTTTTATATATAACTGCTTTTTTGTTAAATGTTTAGTTCCAGCTATTATGTTACATGTAAGTACTGTTTGGTAGGTTGGTCTTTTATATAGTTGTTTCTTGTCATATCCATTTATGCCTTTCCCATATCTTTCATAGCTTTTTGCTTTTTTGAAAGTCCTCAAACATAACAAACAATGCCCCCCGAAGAAAATCCCTCCTAAAACCTATTAACTTAATAATAACACACAAAACTATGTACATTTTCAAATATTTAAGTTTTTGCTTCCTAATAAGAACATAAGTTCTAAGTTGATAGTTACACAGGCAGGCTACAGTTAGCCAAAAAAGAAAGGTTAGTCATGCTAAGACATATGGTACAGCCTGTGCTACTACTAAGTGCTATTTGATTTTGTATATCTTTATAGTTCTTCCAGTTGAGAAAACACTTGAATGCTTTCAGTAAACACTTTCTCCAAGCCACTTTTCTTTATCAGATTGCCTCCTAGTGACATGCAAACCAGACACAAAACTGCTATGGGTACCTTGTTTATCAGAAAAAAAGCCTTACAATATTCAATATTCATTTTCATTTACATGCTTTGTAATAAACTTGTTACTGGATAACATCTAGGGTTTTAACATATTCCCTATGCAAGCATGGGAAAAAGCATGCTAATTTTTCTTTTGTCATACTCTCTTAACCAGACCCTTCCACTCTGCCCCCATCTCCTCCCCTCCTCCTTTTTTTTTTTCAATGCAATGCCAACACTTCCTAAAACTGAACAATGAAAAAAAGAGAAGGGTGAAAAAAAAGCACCTGTTTATATTAGTATCATCATTAGATTAAAAGAGAGAGAGAGAGAGCAAGAAAGAAAACTTTACTTCATCTAATTGGTTTTGCATTATTTTTAAAGCTGTCACACTTGGGAAAACCCCTGATTGTTTTCAGAGAAAGTACTATTGTGTAAAATACCATAAAAGTAGATGTCCTTGTCTTCAATACTACAGCATTCATTACTATATGGGATTCCCTGCAGTGAAGCCCATCATCCAGCCAGTCTACCAGAGTCTACCATTGCTTTAAGATACACTGAATGCCACCTACAAATTCCTCACATAGCTAAGGGTATAAAGGTGATCAGGTGTGCCATCATCAGAACTGATTGCTCCAGTAGGAACAGCAGTCCAAGAAAAAGCAAAGAGCACCTGCACATCCAAGAAGTAAAAGAAAGATTGGGGGGATGGAGGGAAGGAGCGAATACTGCAGTTGTGAAGGCAAGGACATCTACTGTTATAGTAAGATTTTATACAACCGTACTATGTCCTTACATTTTCTTCTGCTGAATTCATTACTATATGGGACAGTGTCAAAGCTCAAGAAGAAACTTGGAAGGAGGAAGCAGCAGTAGAGGCTTCTAAGATGCCATGAAGAATGGCATTTGGAAAACCAGCCCCAGCTCTGGAGATACCATCCAATGTTTGGTAAAGGTATCCACATAAGTCCAGGTAGCTGCTTCAAGAATAGAATTAGTGTCTCAACTCTTGAGAACAGCACCAGAAGAAGCCACAGCTCTAGTAGAGTGAGCCTTTACAGAAGAATAAAGGCTCTCACCATGAAAAGTATAACAACAAGTAATCCATTGAAATCCAAGTAGAAATACTTTGTTTGGAAACAGCCAGTCCTAAAGACCTAGGATAAAAGGAAACAAACAACTGATAAGATTTTCTTATGGCTTTGGTCTTATCCAAATAAAATCTGAGCTGTCTATGCATGTCTAAGGTATACAGCACCCTCTCACTGTCAGATTGCAGAGAGGGGAAAAAAGTAAGCAAATTAATAGACTAAGGGACAACTCTTAAACCACCTTGGGCATAAAAGTAGGATTAGTATGCAAGGACACCCTATCCCCATGATGTTTGAATAAAGGTGGACAAGTCATAAGGGCTCTCAAGTTAGACACCCATTTGGCAAAAATAAGAGCTACCAAAAGAACTGTCTTGAACAATTTTGCAAGGAAGCTGAAACAGCAGGGTCAAAAGAATCCTGAGTCAGTTTCTCCAGAATGAAATTAAGATCCCAAGGAGAAGGAATGGGCTTCCTGAAGATCTAATATTAAGGACGCCTTTAAGAAATTGCTTAACCTCAAATTTACAAGCTAATGGGGGTGTTAAAGGTAGACAAGCCAAAAGAGCTAATAAGTGGGCCTTGCTATCCTTCTACCACCTTGATCTTCTACTCTATGTATTCCACTCCCTTATCTCTTGCATGATGTTTACTACTAACATACCATTCCTACCTCTACTCATCCTTTTATGTAAAATTACATCTTACCAGCAGCATCTTTTTATATTCTATCCTTCTCCAACTATCTCTATCTCCACACTACAACACAGACCCACACTGCACTTTCTCATTTCACCAGGCTTAATCAATACCACCAAAATCTAACATTTCAAGTACAAATACATTCCTAATCCCATCCAACCCTGTCCCATATTCGAACAACTGAAGTTCACACTTAAATAACCTAACACACTAACACAGATAATATCTTTAATTAAGTTCAGTAGTGACATTCACCCAGACCCAGGACCCAATGTATACCCACTACATCCAAATATATCACCTTCCATAAACAGCAATACTAACAATCACCTCATCCAAACAAAATCAGGACTACTTTTACTACACATGAATTTAAGAAGTCTTTGAATCAAAATACATGAACTACATGCAGTCCTCTCCCTCTAGTCTCCCCATGTCGCCACCCAAACAGAAACCTGGCTTAAACCTGAAATATACAACAATGAGATGCTTCCACAAGGCTATGACATCTGTAGACTAGATAGACTTAACAAGCATGGTAGAGGAGTAAGTTAGTCACAAAACCAAGAAATGAGATAATTCCACAGTAAAAGACCACCGAAGTATACTGAAAACTGTCTTTAATAGACGTGACAAAGATGAAAAAACTAACAGCAATCCAAATAAAATCGAGCGCTTTCGCCTGGTTAATACCAGGCTTTATCAAGATGCATGTTAAGAAAACCCAATGCTTTATATAGTCATTTGCTGATCACCTGACATTTTATGCATGTGGGTGGCACTTCACAGCTACTGATCTTTTACGGCAGCTAGCTTTCTTTTTTCGTTATTGCTACAGAAAGTTGAATACTGTACAGTATTTTCAGGGTTAGCTTGCAAGTTTCTAGCGTTTACAGCTAGAAACTTGCAAGCTAACCCTGAAAATACTGTACAGTATTCAACTGTCTGTAGCAATAACGAAAAAAGAAAGCTAGCGGCCGTAAAAGATCAGTAGCTGTGAAGTGCCACCCACATGCATAAAATGTCAGGTGATCAGCAAATGACTATATAAAGCATTGGGTTTTCTTAACATGCATCTTGATAAAGCCTGGTATTAACCAGGCGAAAGCACTTGATTTTATTTGGATTGCTGTTCGTTTGTTCATCTTTGTCACATCTATTAAAGACAGTTTTCAGTATACTTCGTTGGTCGGTGGTCTTTTACTGTGGAATTATCTCATTTCATGGTAGAAGAGTAGCAATTCTGTATAAAAACTCTCTAAAACTTCACTATTTAGACCCACACCTGCCAAAGTTCAATAATGCAGAGTTATTGTTCTCCAGACTAGGACTAAACCCCAGTAAATTCATAATCATAATCTACATTCCCCCAATAATAAGCCCATCTTAACTGAGGATATCCTGCATTGGATATCTTCTACCTTCTCCCAAGAAACCTTTATCATGGGAGACTTTAATCTAGATTGGTCAACATGAACATCTGAAAATCCAACAAACTTCATAAACCTACAAGACTTCTTACAATTAATAAAATCTCCAAATCAAGTAGACAAAAATCTAATAGTCACTCAATTCTTGCCTGGATCTTAACCAACAAATCTTCACTTGCCAGTCAGTCAGGATGTCTCTGAAATAGTTTGTGACCATCTACCCACTTACTTCATCTGGTGAAACTCACCCCCCCCCCCTTAAACAACTACATTTAGACAGATACGTAATAACAAATATTTCTGCACTCAAAAATTCATACATTCCCTAAAACATTGTGACTGGTCCCCTCTGATATCCTTACCACTTGACAATGCAGTATCATATTTTAATGATACTTTCCTGAACATACTCAATAGTTAAGCCCAACTAAGAACCATAAGAACTAAAGCAAACTAAGCCCTCTGGTTAACAAAAGAGACTAGACTACTCCTTAAAACTAGAGACAAAGCCTGGGCAAAATACCATTCTGACAAAAACTCAACAACTCTAATTAACTACCTTCAACTCCAAAACAAATCAAAAAGATGTAACAAGTGATATAAAATTCTACTGTACAACAGCACAACAGAAATACCAACATTACCGTCAGAAATCCTGGGCAAATCTTAACCAGTTACTACAGCCAGGCCAATCTGTCACTCAAACTCCCTCTACCACTAATATACAAGAAAAGCATTACAACCCAATTTAATAACTATTTCACCAGCTCCATCATAAAACTTACCAAAACAAATAATACTACCCCACTAAAAAAATCCCCTCAGAATCCCATAATTTAACCAGCAGCTTTGCATTTAAAACAGTACCACCAAACTCAATAAGAATGCTTAGCAAACTAAAACCTACCACCCTCGCTGATGACAACCTACCTGCTGACTATGTAAAGCTATCAGCAGAAGCCATAGCCTATCTAATATCAATACTAATGAATCACTGCAGAACTGGACACCGTGTACCCACAATCTGGAAAAACCCTATTTAATAACACCACAGAAAAGGGTGACTAACACTGACCTTGCTAATTACAGATCTATCACAATTGTCTAACCCTATATAAGGTCTTAGAAAAATGTATCCATTCACAACTAATAAATCAGCTTATCTCCAACAATCTCCTAACCCACACCCAACGTGGTTTTCAACCTAGTCATAGCAGCATCACAGCACTACTAAGTTTTACCGACACCATTAACCACTTAAGAAAGAATGGAGAACTACTCTCAAAATATTCCTATATATGTCCAAAGCATTTGATACAGTCTCACACCAAAAACTTCTACAATAACTCCTATCACTTAAACTAAACCACTCTGCTCTTCAGTGATTCCAAGACTACCTGTCAGACTGACAACAAGCAGTAAAATGGCACAAATAATTCTATCCTGCATTACCTGTCACACTAGGTACACCACAGGGTTGAATCCTAGGTCTGCTCTTATTTAACATTTTTACATATGAGCTCCATTCCGCAACTGACTCAGCAAAAATAATACAATATGCAGATGACTCCACACTTATTTGTACGGCATACTCCCTCTCTGAACTCCATAAAAAAAAAACAGCTCTCTTTCACTGTTGTTGAATCTTAGCTTGCCAGTTCACAGTTAATATTCTACCCTAGCAAAACAAAACAAATCCTGTTTATAAATAGCAGACCCTCAAACTAGCATATACATTTCCATATTAACTCCTACAATAACACTAAGATTGAGCCGGTATCAAAATTGATGACAACCTTAAATTTGATAAACATGTGGCAACTGTCATTAAAAAGGTTCATATCAAACTCGACTCCCTATATAGAGCAAAACCCTATGTTAAAGATTTCTCAAGGCCATTTATCACTAGGGCACACTTACTGTTCCCCCTCCTATATGCCTCTGCCATTTTCAACAACCTGAAGAAAATCGAGCTAGCCAAACTAGAGGCATGCTATAATAAAGTTGCCCGATTCACTAACAACTCCCCATATAGAGAGCACCACTATATCGCACTACATCATCTGAACTGGCTAGAACTACCCAACCTCCTTATATTCAACCAGCTTGCAATTACCCACAAGATAATATATCAACCTGAAAACTGTCCAGCTCTTCAAAACCTACTTAAAATCCAGTCTAACACCAGATAACTCAGATTTTCTGATAACCTCCTACAAATAACTAGATCTAATAACTTTCATGGAGACTCTTTTCTCCAATAGTATCTCTAGAATATGGAACATGACCCCTCAGCTAATACTGTCCACTGCAAATCCCCATATATTTAAAACACTTCAAAACACCCATCTAGCAAAATCATGGCTCTGCTCTTGTCTTAATCCCTGCTGAATAATACTATTTCACATAGTCCTCCTAATTTCTAGCAGACTAATCATACACTTAGTCACTTTCCAACTAAGTCATCTTGCATATAATACTCCTCTCCCAAAAAACAATTACTTCTTTCCATAATAGAATATGATCTTTTAATACTTCCTTTGACTAAACTAACACTAAGTCTTTTAAATAGTCTTACATAACTCTTTAAGCTATACTTGATAAATTCTCTTTTTTAGTGTTAGACCAGGCATGGGCAAACTACGGCCCGGGGGCCACATGCGGCCCGTTAAACATTTTGATTCGGCCTGCCAAACTTGAAAAAATTTAATAAATTAACCTTGTTAATGTTTTATTTCCCCTGCAATTCTGATGTTTCCTCACTAGATGGCGCACTCTAGATATATTGGCTTTGTTGAGGTGAAGCGTAGGCCTATTACTCCCGTTTGCACTATACCTTTGACCCACCGCCTCTATGAAGATGAGTGGACCCAAGAAAAGGAAAGTGGACAGAGAATGTTGAGTGTTCAATAAGGAGTGGACAACTAAATATTTTTTCACTGAACACCAATCATCTGCTGTTTGCCTGATATGCCAAGAAACTGTGGCGGTTTTTAAAGAGTATAATATTAGCTGTCACTTTGCCACAAAGCACGCTAATTATGCTAGCAAGCTCTCAACAAAGAACGGGAAGCTGCTGAGAAGGTGGCAGCTAATTTGAAGGCTCAGCAAAGTTTTTTTCACTGTCAAACTGTCATTCAAGAGTCAAGTACCAAGGCCAGTTTTATGCTTTCATTCAAAATAGCAAAGGCCAGCAAACCACTGTCTGAGGGCGAGTTTTTAAAAGAATGTATGGTAGAGACAGCAGGTATTTTGTGCCCGGAGACCAAAGACAAATTTGAGAAAATCAGACTTTGATGCGCTGGCTAAAAAAGGAGACCAACAACACTGCTCCCATTAAAATGTGTGTGTCTCTGTGATACACACGTTGTTAAAATAAACTGTGCACGCAGATCAAATATAACGCTTCACAGACTGACTTGCTGCAACTGTTTCGTCCTTGCACTGGTCGTTGTTGACTTTTGGCACCGGAGAAACAAACTGAATAAAAGGAACAGGACAAGTACATCTGCATCTCCTACCGTTTTTGAAAAAAGAGACAGTCAGGAGGAGAGTGATGGTGATAACCTGAAGGATAACAGAACTTTCAGTGCTTTAAAATAAAATGGTCATTTATTTGATTTTCAGTGTTTAAAGACTCATTTCGAAGTCAGAGATTTTATTGTAATGCTTTTCTTCATTTTCATTGGAAATTAAAGCACATGTTTTCTCCATATCCCAAGATGTGTATTTTTCCCCCAATGAGGTGATGTTTTCAAAGCATGCCATCTATCTGCTCCTGTTCCGGCCCCTTTGTCAAATGTCAGAACTCAATGTGGCCCACGAATCAAAAAGTTTGCCCACCCCTGTGTTAGACCAACAATTGTACTAGGTACAAAATGCCTTCCTTATATGTAAAGACTGTGTATGTGTCAACCTAATTTTGTACCTGCAATGTTTTACTTATGTTATTATATGTATTTCAAATGTATAAGTCTGTATATTTTTTTACTTCTGTTAATACCAGTGCATTTGAAATGTATGCATATATTTTATCTTAGCATAATTGACTATAAGCCTCATTATTTCTTGGGGGTTTTACCCCCAGGCCTCTTCTGAAAAAGCCTTAACCACAAAGTTGGACTGTCCTGGTCAACAAGAGTAAAAATAAAATAAATAAAAGATAAATAAAATAATAGAAGAAAAGGCTAAACCAGCATTGAGCAACTCACACAAATAAGAGAACACCAAAGGAATATCCACAGTAATTGGGTCCAGGTCACAAGAAAGACACCAAAGTTTGCTGCTTGTGTATCTCAACTACCTTTAAACTACAACAAAAAGAAAAAAAAAAATGAAAAAAAAATCTTGCTTTTTCCCACTTTCTGAAAGTTAAGAGAGTTCAGTTACAGATTTGCTGTTCTGAACTGTTTGGAAGTTTCTAGAAGGCCAGTGCTTGCTTGGACTAAAGGGAAGTCTCTGTGTTCACCAGTGGGAGTGGTTAACACTGAACAGTCTGCCTGTCCTTGGAGGAGTGGTTACTACCTAGAAGCTGTAGTTTTATTGGCCATTTTGGGTCAATTCTAAACTCCTTGATCTGTCTCTCTTAAAACCCGGCTGCCTCATGGTTTTGGCATCTTTCCAGGCTTGCTAGTTGTTGCTGAAGCACCTACCAAGGGGAGAAAATGCTGAGAAAAGAAAAGGAGCCACTTTTGTGATTTTAAGTATTTTCTTCTGATTTTGTGTTAAGTTTTACTGCTTTGCTGCCTACTTTTTGGCATTTTCTGGCTTGCTAAAGTTTATATCTGTAACAGTAACAGTACTTGGAACACATCTAGAGCCTGTTTACTGCATTTCCTGTGTTGCACTTGATTCAAAATTGTTTTTTTCTCTAAAAACTGCATTTCACCTGATTTTGGCCTAGCACTCAAGTGTGGGGTCATTTATTGCACGGTTGTGATTATTATGCTGCTTGTGTATCTCTACTACCTTTAAACTACAACAAAAAGAAAAAAAAAATCTTGCTTTTTCCCACTTTCTGAAAGTTAAGAAAGTTCAGTTACAGATTTGCTGTTCTGAACTGTTTGGAAGTTTCTAGAAGGCCAGTGCTTGCTTGGACTAAAGGGAAGTCTCTGTGTTCACCAGTGGGAGTGGTTAACACTGAACAGCCTGCCTGTCCCTGGAGGACTGGTTACTACCTAGAAGCTGTAGTTTTATTGGCCATTTTGGGTCAATTCTAAACTCCTTGATCTGTCTCTCTTAAAACCCTACAACTCTCTTTTTTTGCACGGTTTTGTGCACAGAGCAGAATAAACAGGTTTAAACTATTCCAGGCTCCACAAAGTCTGCTCTTCACTTTTTCCCTTAGAACTGTTCAAACTCTGAAGGTAATCACTCTATTCTCTTTCTAAAGCCCTGCACTTGCTCAGCTCTTATAAGGAAACACTAACTAACTAAAGCACTACACCCTCCTTGACTTCTCATAAGTATTAGGCTCCCGATTGGTCCTTCCTGATCAAGTGAAAAATCAGTTCCCTTCCCTAATCTGATCAGTAAAAAAACAGTTCCCTATACTAATCTGGTATGTCCAAGGGTCAGTTTCAAGGTTACTCTCCAGTCCAGCTGGTGAATCTGGGAATTTTGAGGCAATGTTACAATTGCCTTATGTACACAGATAACCCTCTCCTCCTTCCAACAAACTCTAATACATGTGAGAGATGCAGTTACGCAGCCAAACTGGATGCAGAGCTCTCTCAACCCAAGACTGGCACAGTCAGTCAGGAGGAAAAGGTAACCACCCACACCACAAATCCAGTCTCACACAGACCTATTGCATCTGCATACCCAACACATAAACACACAAAAACATACTCAGAGGCTCTAAATAAAAATCTGCCTAAACAGCAAAGACCTCCTAAGCAGATATCCAAGCAACAGCCACCCCTCAACAATACCCACGAATCACATATCTCACAAAATCAGTGTGCCTCACAGTCACAGCCCTTAAGGCCAAACAACACACCAAATACACTTGTTATAGGGGACTCTATTGTCCGGCACACTGACATCCTGCTCACCAGACTGAACAAGGAGAAGGTCACTGTAAGCTGCCTGTCAGGTGCCAGGATCCGCCACATAATGCAAGCACTCAGGTCACTCCAAAGCAAGTACAAGTATGACTCCGTCATTGTCCATGCTGGTGTGAATGACCTGAGATGTACCTCCCTGGACTACATGAAAGACCTAGACGAGCTCTCTGACCATGTAGCCCAGGCTGGTATGACCCTGACCTTGAGTAGCATCTTGACCTCACCAAGAATGATGCCACAGTATAAAGACAAAATTATCAGTTTCAACAATTGGCTAAAGTATTGGTGTCATTCAAAGGGGATCCAGTGTCTGTCAGTTTGGGATGACATGCTCGACAAGCCACGTTGCTTTGCTAGGGATGGCTTGCACCTGTCACCCTTAGGCTTTCGTATACTGGCCAAGGCAATTGCCACCCCCATAGTGCCTTTTTTAGGCAAGGCTCAAAGGACAAACCCACCTCCATAGACAACCCAAGATTAAAAAAAATAAAGGTAATGCTACTCAATGTCAGAAGTCTAAACCTCAAGATGCACGCACTCAAGGCTCTCCTCAATATGGAGAAAATCGATATCTGTGCAGTAACAGAAACCTGGTTCAAGGCTCCTAAGAGCACCCCAGCACTACCAGGTTATAACTCATACCACGCGTTTCGACCCCAAAACTCGACCGAAGCCCAAAAGGAGGGGGAGTATCTATATTCATCAAAGATACCTACACCTCCAGGTTAGTGGCACTGCATGAAGCATCAGAAACCATCCATGTGCAACTAACAGCGGCAAAAACTGCCTTTCAGTTTGTAGCCTGCTACAGAACACCCTCCCTATTACAGGAACCCCACTTGGCATTCCTGAGAACACTGGAAAATATGAAGGTCTCTCCAAACACTATGTTATTGGGTGATGTCAACTACCCAAACATTGACTGGGAAAACTACTCAAGCCCAAACACCCTCACCCAACAGTTCCTTGAATTTATAAACTCTAACAACTGGAACAACTGGTCACCACTCCCACAAGAGGGAACAAAATATTGGACCTGGTCATCACCAACATGGGAACTCTATGTTCCACACCAGAGGTAAATCCCTCATTGGTAATATCAGACCATAAACAAATTTCCCTGGACATCCATATCCCATCTCCACCCCCAGCCAAGGAAATCACTGTAAAGAATTTCTCAAAAGCCAACTTTGCACTTCTCAAGACTGAAGTGGAATCCTTCAAAGCCCCTGGGCCAGAGAATAATACAGCACAATCCGCAGAATCCTTTACAAATGCATTCTATGAGCACCTGCAGGAATGCATGGATTTTGCTATCCCAAATAAAATCAAGACTCACTCCTCCAAAAACAGGAGACTGGTCTGGTGGACCCCAGCCATAAATAAGCTATACAACAGAAGGAGGAAGCTACTACATGACAGAGCAAAATCCCAAAAAGGGAAGGCAGCTCTGATCAGTATTAGCAAGAAACTTCGATCCCTCATAAAATCATCAAAGGCCAGTTTCGAAAGAAAAATTGCCCTAGACACTAAAGATAATCACAAGGCCTTCTTTAGTTATGTCAGGAACATGGGCGGAAACTCCCAGATAGGCTCTGAATTGTTGCATAACAGTACAAAATATACCGAACCTGCAGACATAGCCAACATCCTGGTAGACAGATTCAGTGCAAACCCCCTTCCTTCCCCCCCAACGGAGCAAATGCCTGTCCCAACTGAATGTAACCTTCCTGACATCACAGATGCACAGGTGAAAGCTGTCCTCTCCAAAGCAAAAAATACAGCATCTATGGGACCTGACTGTGTCCCAGGCTGTGTCTTACATGAGCTCCAAGAAGAATTGAACCCTCACATTAAGTCACTGTTCAAACTTAGCCTTACTACAGGATATGTACCCAAAGAATGGCGTAAAGCTACAGTGGTCCCACTCCACAAAGGTGGTGCCACAACGGACCCCGGAAGCTATCGCCCCATAAGCCTGACTAGTCTGGTCTGTAAAGCTATGGAGCGTATTATCATGGAACTCATAAACAAAGACATTGGGAGCCTCCAGACACTGGACCCTACCCAATTCGGCTTTGTTAAGGGCAGATCTTGCCTCTTAAACCTAGTTGATTTCTTTGAAACAGTTACCAAAGCCATAGATGAGGGCAAGGTAGTCCACACAGCCTACCTGGACCTCGCAAAAGCCTTTGACACAATACCCCACTCGGGCATCATAAATAAGCTTACCAGCTTAAATATCAACCCCTATATCACAAGATGGGTTGCAAACTGGCTCAGAGATAGAACCCACATGGTCAGAATCGCAGGTGCCATATCCAAATCCAAACCACTTACAAGTGGTGTCCCACAGGGCTCAGTTCTGGGACCTCTCTTGTTCGGTATATACTTCTCTGAGGTTCAGGCTAACATGGGGGGATTATGGCTGACAAAGTTTGCAGATGACTGCAAACTGGGGGCCATAATCGAATCTCCAGCTGACACAAACATCCTCCAAAAGGGTCTCACAGAGATGGATGCTTGGTGCCAGAGCCACGGCCTCAAGCTAAATGCTAAAAAGTGCATAGTCATCCCCTTTGGGAAAAACAAGGTGCCCACAAATTACCACAGAGGTGGTAATCCATAAAGTACGGAAGAAGTAATTAGAGATTTGGGGACCAACGTAGATAGTAATCTCTCCTTTGATAATCACGTTGCCAAAGTGGTTAGAAAGACCTTCTATATAGCCCACCTTATCAGGAAAGGGTTCGCATCTAGATCAAGAGAGGTCATCATGCCCCTCTACTCGTCACTCATCAGACCCATAATTGAATACAATGCCCCTTTTGGGATGTACCTTACCCGACACCTGCAGCAACTGGAGAGACCCCAAAAGTACCTCACCAAGAGGATCATGGGCTACAAACAGATGTCCTATGCAGCTCGACTAAAGAAACTCCAGCTCTACTCAGTTGCTTACCGCCTACTCAGAGGCGATCTAGGCCTGATGTACAAAGCCATGTCAAACCCAGAATTAATGGACATGCTCCACTTCAAAAAATACAAGTCCCTTAGAGCTACACGCTCCAGGGACCTAAACCTAAGCACAAAAATAAATAGGACATGCTGGAGGGACAGATTCATTTCCCACAGGCTCCCCTCACTCTGGAATAGAATCCCAGTTCATGTTAGACATAGCCCCTCACTGACCCTCTTCAAGCGAAATCTGGACACGTGGATGGGAAATCGCAAATTCACCCCTGGGATCTCTTCTGTGTCCCTGCTAGACAGAGGCACAGTAAACTAATCTTAAAAGGGTACCTTCTGTGACCTACTTTACAGAGGCACAGTAGGCTAATCTAATAGGGAGGCGGAAGCCAAATACACTCTGGCTAGGCTTATAAATGCCCTAGGGCAGATAGCCTAGTATCTACCTATGAACCTATAAATAGAAAACCTCTTCCATTTAGATAAGTAGGATTTCCTAGTAGTATGTTTCCTGGCCTTCTGCAGGGGACCTGCAGCATGTCTTAAGAAAAAAAGATGTCTATGAGGGATCAAAATCCTATCACCCATGGTGTCAGTTGAATCATGGACAGGTGGGGATGGATGAGAGATCCCTTATCTTGTGTGAATAGATCCACCCTGTGAGGTAATTTATGATGATTACCCTTGGCTAGATGCAAAAATAGAGGGAACCAGTACTTTCATGGCCAAAAGGGAGTCACCAACAAGATTTTGGGAGCATCCTGTTGAATCTTGAACAGGACTCTTGGAATGAGAGGAAGGGGAGGGAATGCATAAAGAAACATCCCCTTACAAGAAAATGAGAGGGTGTCCACCTAACATACCAGAGGACCTGGGACTCTGGCTCAAAACAGAGGAAGTTGTCTTGTCAGAGGGTAGGCAAAGAGATCTACTTGAGGAGTACCTCGCTGGTAAACAATGTCCAATAACAAATCCCTGTGAAGCATCCATTCATGGGATTGAGTAAAGGACCTGCTCAGACTGTCTGTCACAATGTTCTGATCTGAAGGAATATAAATCACCTAAAGAATCACTTGATACTTCACAGCCAGATTCCATACCAGAAGTGCCAGCTGAGAAAGAAGGTAAGATCTTCTTCTCCCCTGTTTGTTGATACATCACATAACTGTGGTATTGTCCATGAATACCTTGAGAGGCCTCAGAGAGAAAACAGGAAGAAAGGCCTGAAAAGCCAGCATAAGAGCCCTCATCTCTTTGATGTTGATGTGCTCCTTCTGCTGACAAGGCAACCACACTCCATGAACCTTCAGAGAGACAAATGTTGCTCCCCATCCCACATCTGAAGTGTCTGTGAAAAGATTCTGATTGAGAAGAGGAGGATGAAACAGGAGATCTGAATTCAGAGAAAACTGCTGAATCCACCACAGAAGTTCCTTCTTGAGACAAGTGAGAAGAGGAACTGAAAAGTCTAGAGGATGCACACGTTGAAGCCACACTGACTTGTGAAGTTTGGCCAGATAAAACATTGGAATGGTGGAAGCTATGAACCCCAGAACTCTGAGAAACTCCCTGGCTGTTATGGGGGCCAGGGGACTAAGAGTTTGAAAGTAAGAAATGATTGTTAAGTTCTTTGAAGGCAGCAGGCATGCCAGCATTGGCAATGTCTGAATCCTGCAACCCAGAAAGACTTGATCCTGCGAAGGAGTCAGGGAAGATTGTTTTGAAGTTTATCATGAACCACAGACTTTGAAGAAGAAGAGAAATGGTAAAAATGAAGATTTTTCAAAAGGACCTCTGGAGAGGATGCCTGAATAAGCAGGTCATTCAAGAAGGGAAATATTTGGAGCCCCTGAACCCTGAAAAAAGCAATCACAGGAGAAAGGCATTTGGTGAACACCCTTGGGGAAGTAGAAAGGTCAAAGGGCAAAGCACTGAATTGAAAATGCCAGGAAGCAGCAGAGAAACATAAAAACCTCCTGAAAAGAAGATGGATCAGAATATGGAGATCAGCATCCTTGAGATCCAGAGACACCAGAAAGGTCTGAGGTACCAAGATAGGAAAAAGGGCTTGAAGGGACAACACTGAAAGGAAGGCACCTTCAGAAAGGTGTTTAGATGAGAGAGTTTGAGAATCAGTCTCCTAGTACGTTCTTTTCTGAGCATTAGAAACATGCTTGAATAAAATCCCTTCCCCCATTGTGTGACACAGGCACTTCTCGAATAGTACCCTGAGACAAAGAACCTCTGGGAAAAATGGAAGCTGAGGAATGTCCATAAAAGGAGGACAGGAGTTCCACACCATGAAGTACCCCTGATGCATTATTGACAGAACCCAATAATCCTGGGAGATTCAAAGCCATATAGGAAATGAAAGAGAGAGAGGAATGTGACTAGGAACAGATGGATAGTCAGACAGCAACTGGTTTGTCAGAAAAGAAAGGCTTGAGAATCCCTGCAGTCTGAGTGGCCTTAGCAGGAGGAGCCTGTTTTACCACCCTTTTTACCTTTAGTAGGAGGGTGAGATTGCCTACTAAGAAAGACTAGCTTAGAAGGGTAGTTTCTCTGAAATTTAGGCACAGGAGGAACAAAAAACATTTTTAAGCTCCTGCATGGCTTTTTCCTTGTCCTCAAGAGACTTTAACAAAAAAGCAGTCACTTCCCCAAACAGATGTTTAGTATCTAGAGGAGCATACAGCAACTTAACCTTAATATCATCAGGTAAAGGTTAAAGCCTAAGCCAATCATGCCTCCTCAGTACTGAACCAAAAGCAGCAGCCCTAAAAAAGGCATCCTCTGCATTATAACTACATCTGTTAGAATGACAAACTACTTGAGATGAAGGCCCAAGCAAGGAATGAGCATAATTAAGTCTGGAAGAGCAGAAAAAAGCTTACAAGCCTGAGAGAGAAGAGCCAGCACATAACTAGATATATGGGTCTGATAATTAATAGCTCTAAAAACTTGGGTAGCAGAAGTATAAACCTTCCTACCCAGCCTGTCCATGGTTCTGCTGTCAATGTCAGAAGGCAGTAACTTGGAGAAATGAAGCAAATGAGATGGCTTATCAGAAGATACAGACACCACAGAGGGGTCAGCAGCAGGACATTTGAACAAAAAAGAAAAGTCTTCAGGCACCTTATAAAACCTATCAGACTTCTTGGAAGCAGGGGGCAATGAATCCGGTGCTTTAGCGGCATTAGAAAAAACATCTACTAAAGCAGGCAAGACATGAGGAATAGCCACAGGTTTAGGAGATTACATCTGCAGTAACTTGTATTACTTCTTATGGATATCAGAAACTTGGGCACGGTCCCACTTAAAAAATTCCATCATCCTAGAGATTGTGTTCCCAAAGGAAATTTCCTCAGAATGAGTATCTGGACTATTAGTTTCCTCATCCTCAGAGCCATAGTCTAAAGCAGAAGGATTCTGTGTAGAATACATAAGGGATTCTTCATCAGAATCTAACTCCTCCTCAGAAGACGTTAATGCCCAGGACCTTTTAGGTGAAGAAGAAGACCAAGGAGGAGCAGAACCAAAACCCATTGAGGAGGCCTTAACTACAGTAAAGCCCTGACTTAGGTCTGCATTCCACAACTGTAGTAGGAACTTCTTGCCTAAGAAGAAACTGCAGACCCCCCCTAGACCACTCAGAAACAATCAACCATGGTTCCCCCTAAACACTCAAAATGGACACTTGCAAAGCCTCGTTGGACATACTGCCTGCCAGATTTTTGCCGGCCTCCAACCCAGACATGGCAGAGGAATCCAACAACACAACCAGGTGAGTCTCTGGGTTTGTAATAACCTTGGGAGAAACCTCCAGCAGAGGCTGGACAGCAGAAGATTCCAATATTACCCTTTCCATCTTCTTCTTCCCTGAAGGCTGACCCCTGGGGCAGAAAGTTCCATTATTTTATCTTTAGCAAGAAGCATAACATGCTGTTTTTCAAGATACAATGAAACGGAATAAAGCCTAGTATGAAGGGTTTTTGGGACAAATCTCTGACAAATAGAACAAGACGTAAAATTGTGGGAAGCTTTTAAGCAAAAAAGGCACTCATTGTGGTGGTATTTATGGGGAATCCGTCTCCTACACTGGCATTTTCCCTTCCTGGATGACATTAACCCCCCCCCCCAAACAGCACAACAAACTGAATAAAAGAACAAACCCCCCAACTGGGTACTTATCTACAATGGTGAGGACTTCTGCAAACAGGAAAAATCACCAGGGTTCCAATAAACAGAACAAAATGGCAAAAAATGGATGGAGGCAAACAGACTAATGTTTAAAAACAGCATTTAGACTGGCAGCAAAAAAGTTTTGAAGATGGTATGCCTGAACATCACATTTATGCCCTATGCTACATGAGGAGTATGTAGGTGATGTTCAATGTATCTTAAAGCAACAGTAGACTTTGGTAGACTGGCCGGATGACAGGTTTCACTTCAGGGAATCATATATAGTAATGAATACTGCAGCTGTGAATTTGAGGACATTATTATCTCCTAGCCAATTTCTCTGTACTTTCTTTTCTTTTCCCTCAGCCTATTACCTTCCACCAGACTGTCTCAATTTTCTCTCTCTCAGATTGTCTCCATGGAGACATGAAGACCATCTACAGAAATACTACTTAGTATACATACATGCAATTGTTAGAAGAAAAAGCCTCACAATATTCAAAATTATTTTTCATTTACTTGCTCTGTCTATTAAAACAAATGTCCTTAATCAGTCATTTCCCCATGCAAGAATGAAAAAAGCACATTAATTTCAACTTTTTCGTGCCTTTTTAGCCAGGCACCCTATATTTTTAATCATTGCATTGCCTATATTTTTCAAAACTGTACAAAAAGAAAAAGAGAAGAGTGTAGAAAAAGAAAAACACCATCTGTTTACAATCCCCATTACACTTAAAAAATAGCATGTTAAAAAAACCACGCACCAGAAATACAGTACTATTAAAAAAAGAAAGTGTTTTATTTACTTATCCTCCCCTCTTCCCCTCCCCATAGCATTTTTCCAAACAATAATGATGTGAACTCAAGTGTATACTTTAGAGTTCCCCACACATCAAACAAATTTTGAAAAATTCCATTTCCAAATGTTCTTGTTCTGTCATATTTCACAAATATAATTATTGCATTGTAATCCCACATTAAGTTACTGATTTTATTATCACCCAAATCCTGTCTCTGCTTAATTTCCAATGTACTCTTGATTCTTCTAGTCAACTCTGATGCTCCCTTTCTTCTCTCCAAGATTTTCCATTGAAATACTGGAAAAGGTTTCCCAGGTAGAGTCTTTCTGGTCTTTATTAGCAGAGGAACAAGAAGCAGAATATCCTTTTGTTTCGCAGCTCAGTTTTTGTTGGACAAACGTTTCTATTTCCTTCTTAACATGCACTTCATACAAAAATTATTTTGTCCATTCAGTGAAAAATATCTTGAAGACAACTGGATACAGCAGTTTGAATCTCACACCTGTGTCATTCTCTGAACAGTGGAATGAATTTACTTCTCTTTTGCCTGGTGTACAGTGAGTAATCATTCTCCACAAACACTCTACTGTCTCCTGCTTTTAGTATTTTGTCCTTCTGCCAGAGTTTTGTCAGAATCAACTCCATCTGCAGGTAGGATTGTATCTTTAATATTAAAGATCTGTGTTGCTTTCTTATGGCTAGGTTTGGAGCATACACATGATGTGCCTCTTCAACTAACAGTTCCTGCTTTGGAATACCAGCCCAGTTGTTTATTTGTGCTTTCATAAAATGAATGCAGTCTGTTCCTTCCAGCTTCTCTGGTATAGTTGAAAATCTCAGATTTTCCCTAGGTGCTCTGTCCTCTAATTCTATTATTTTTTTAAACGTCTTTTCCTGAGCAGTCTCATATTCAGCCACCCTTTTTTTCATTTCGACCTCTGATTTTTGCAGCTTTATCATCTCATCTGAATATCTGTTTAAAGCTTCTTCCATTTGTTATAGACTTTTGTTATTTGTGTCAATATACCAATCTGTGTTTTGTTTATTTTAACGAGGTTTGTATGCAGTTGTCTTATCTTTCTGTAGGTTATTGAAAGTCATGTCTGTAGGTCACATTTCCTTTTGCTGAACAGCTGTAGAACTGTCCTCAGTCAGTGTTTCTTCCTCAATTTTTGCAGCTGATTTTTTTCCAGGTGGTCTGTATTTCTTTATGCTTGGCATCCAGGCAGAGTACTTACTAGCCAGTTGTTGAAATTTACTCATAAACACAAGTCTACTGGCTGTTTTCACATTGGGAGAGCTAGAAACAAGCAGTTCCTTGGTGTGCAGCCATCTTGTAAGTCCCAGTCTGATTTTGTTTTAACTCAGAAAACTGAACATCTCCATATTTGAATGATGTCCATATTCAGGATAACTGAGCTGGTGGAGTAGCTGGAGAAGGCTAAGTTTTTTTAACTACCTTGTATTTTATTAAGGGCTGCTCGTAGATCCCCATAACTTATGATGCTAAGCAGAAAACTGCATTATATATGGCATATGTATTATTTCAGTACGATGCCTTCCTATTAGTTTCCATGGATTCTGGACATATTCCATATTTTAATGGATTGTGTGCTAATGCTTCATCAGTCATATACTACAGCTTAACCCGATAATGTTGTTATCCATTTTGAAGACCTGGACTCTCACCTTCCCAAGGTGCAAGCAGTCCGGGATTTCCGTAGGCATGCTGAGTCTACTGTTAATATTCTGAAGAACAAGGTAGGAATGACTGAGGTGGATATTTAATTGATACTTCTAAGTTAGTAACCTTTAAAACACACACACACACACACACACACACACACACACACACACACACACACACACACACACACACACACACACACACACACAAACAGAAGCTGTAAATTGGTGGTCTGTTTCTCAAAAAGACAGATAAAAGCCTTCTTGGATCTGGATGGATATTAGTGGAACTTCATCCACAACTTGGCTTCCATTCAATGAACCTGACCATGGGTAAGCTACTCTAAAAAGCCTGAAGGACACCAGAAGATGAAACACTTCAATAGCTCAAACACAGTATTGAACCATTTGGGATATCCCTTTACTTCAGAAAGCCATGCAGTGTGTACATGGATGTCTCAGGTGTTGGGGTGGAGCAGTGCTAACTCAAAAGATGGGCAGTGAAGAACATCTGTCTGCTATGCTTGCAAGAAATTAAATAAAGCAGAAACCAGATACTTGAAAACTGAGATGGAATGTCTGTCCATTCAGTGGGATTTATTGTCAGTTTGTTATCAGTTATGGAGTGACTTCACCTTGGTTATGGATCAAATTCCTCCAATTATTTCATTAGCATAAGGAAAGCAATGTGAAGCTCTGTAGCTGGACACTGCACTTTCAGATATAGCAAAACATTTCCCGGGATTCAAGAAGCTCGGTGCAAGGATGGATTTAGCCTTGTGCTGAGCGTCATCACTACAGATGGCACAGCAGCGCCATATGAATATGTATGAGGGCGCGCCGCCACACCCCCGACGTGCACAGGAAATGTGTGCGAGTGCAGGGGGCATGTACAAGTGCTCTATGGAGACGTAAACATGCCCCGACACTTGCAAAACCTACTATGCCTACTAGTAGAGCCCGCCCCTAATAGTAAGTCAGTGTCCATGGATACTGAAATGTATGCTAAGCATACAAGTGTGTCGACGAACAGCGAAATTAAATTGAAGTAGTAAACACACAAAGCACATAGTGGAATGTAGAGCTCTGTCCCTAGACCTGCCATAATTAACTTCCCTGTCCCTGTATCCCTATTATACATTTGAATTGCAGCAACAGTGAAGGTGTAAGCAAAGCGCAGTGTGTCTGCGTGTCGCCGCCCTCCGCCAAGCGTAGCTTACACATCATATTCAATTAAATAGAAAAAAACATGCGGAATCAATGTAAGTGTCAATAGTGTAGTGTTTAGAGCATCCACCTATCAAATAGGCAGTTACAGTTCGAGCCCAACAATAGCACATATCATTTTCCATGTGGAATGAATGTCATTTTGCCGTAAAACCGACATAAGAGTATCGCATGAGACATTCAGCTTAAATATAATTCAAGCAAAGTGGCACTGTCATAATGAATAAGGTACTAGTAAGTAGGTGTAAGCACAAATAAGCAGCAGTAAACAAATGTAAGTACCAGTAAGCAAGTCTGAGTGCACTTGCGCGGGTCTAAGCAGTGCCCAGCATAGGAAATGTATATAAATATATACAGATATATAATATATATATATATATATATATATATATATATATATATATATATATATATATATATATATATATATATATATATATATATATATATATATATATATATATGTATATATATATATATATATATATACCCACACACACATATATATATATATATATATATATATATATATATATATATATATATGTATGTATGTATATATATATATATATATATATATATATATATATATATATATATATATATATATATATATATGAAAAAAGAACGATGTAACAATAAAGCATACAAAAGGAATGAGAAGGGAATCAACAGCACCCCCAGTATTATATAGCGCTGTCAGCATATGTCATATCAAGCTGGGCAGGAGTGAGCAAAACACTGCCACTCACACCACAGGCAGGATATTAACAGTGGGAGTAACATTGTTGATTTGCTAAGTCTACTTTACACACAGAGGGTAGTTACTGGTGGGACTACCCAAAAATTGATAGACCATTTGGCCTTCTGACCATTACACAAGCAAGGGCAGGTATGTTCAAGGACTAAATGGTGGGAGAGCCTGAGAATACATGGGTTGGGACAACATACGTGTAAAGCCCCTAACTCTCTGGAGAGGGCAATGTGTGGAGGTGTGTCATGGCTGTGATAACAAGTGGGCAATGGATGGTATGTGTGTATTTTGAACACGGGTGGGGTGGAGGAACTATGGGTATGAAATTATGGAGCCAGGCGTGCCAGGGTTGGATGAGCTGTTTCTTACTGGACCGCCCCATGGAAGTCAGCGAGTTCGTTATAGGTATATATGCATACACACATGCAGACATCAGTATGTAGAAGAACATTCTCTTTAACTCATTCATTCCATTTGCAGACATAAATAACATGAATGTTTCCTTATAAACCTCGACAGTAAATAGAATAATAGGTTGTGCAGAGGAGGGATGGGACGAAACTGCTAAAACGCAGAAATGTGTACAATGTTCGAAGTCAGTGCTGTGCTGTAAATAATCAAATGTGAGGACTTCCCCACACATGGAATCATTCCTGTGATCTGCTTGCTACAGCAACACCAATTACTAAACCGGTCTGTTTGTAAAAGAAATATGCCAAACATGTACATAATTAGGCTCTCATGTGTAACGTGTGTGTTACCACATAGTCAAACATATTAATTTATTGTAGTGTCATGTTAACGGGAGAAAGGATGTAATGAAGTATAGAGTCTAATCTTGACATAAACACATGCGTGTCCCATGTGGGACAACCCAAAAACTGTGACTAGTATTATTTTGGTCCCTCACGTCACCAGTGTTTGTGGACTAAACGTTTGGGAGTTCTGAGGATACGTGGAGTGAGTCAACCAATAGGCTGGGTCTATAGGAGTAGGGAGTGGCCAATGTGTAGTGGTGTGGATACACCGTGAATCCAACTGGAGAATGGATGACAGCAGTGTTAGGGAGGCATTGGGGTGTGTGTTTGGGGAACCAGGAGCCATGGGAATATGGGTATATATGCAAATGAAGCAGCACAGCAATAGTGTATTGGTTAGAGCAACCCCCTAATGAACAGATTTTCCCAGACCGAATCCCACTGTATCACATACCATTTGCTATCGATAATTCGTACATGAACATATTGCGACATCCGTCCACTGTATAACCTGCAAATTATCAATTAAAAGTTAAGTGGAGTGAAGTGTCAGTGTCATAATGAATAAGGCACTAGTAAGCAGGTAAAGCATATATAAACACCAGTAAGCATGTGTAAATGCGTTTGTGCAGGGTATGTATTGCTTTACAGACACACACACACACACACACACATATATATATATATATATATATATATATATATATATATATATATATATCTATAGACAGCAAAATATAAATATATATGTATGCATACATATACAGATATATCTGTATATAGTAACGTAAATATATATATATATATATATATATATATATATATATATATATATATATATGTGACTGTAAATATACACATTTATATAGCTCAGATATGATACAGCAGTTAAAAGTAACATATGTTCACAGGCCGTGCATATGGGGGTGAGGGGTCCAATAAAAAAAACATGTAACACGTAGCATCAACCCCCCCATCCCCCCAGCTAGGCTGATGAGACATACAGACACACAATAAAGGTTAACGCATCACTGCTTCCCAGACCACTGGCAGGATACTACCAGTGGGAGAGACCTGCCAGGTATAATCTTGAAACATAGACATCGATGTCCCTTGTGGGACACCAAAAATTAATGATCGGAGGCAATCCCAGTAATGACTTATCAAACCAGCCTGTAAATGTACATGGACCAGTAGGTTGTGCTAGCCTAATAACCCATGGGTCGACAAAACATACATGTGTCCCGACACGGGGAGAGTGGGCAGTGTGTAGTGGTGTGTTTATACTCCACCTGCACCCACAGTAAGGATGAGTGCTGTAGAGGAGTGGCAGATGGGGGAACCATGGGTATGTAATTATGGGCCTAGGTGTGCAGGTGTTGGCTGGTGCAGTCATATTAGGACCGCCTCGGGGATGTAAGTAATATTCCGAAATGGGCATAGCTGATGTCCATACCTCTCAACCCCTAAGAGCACATCCACTGGACAGGACATAAACCATTGGGGGAACAAATAGGTACCATACCTCTGAACTGTCCCCGATTTCCAGGGACATCCCAGATTTCGACTCAGTTTCTAACTCTGCCCCATTTAATCCCTCCTAAAACTAGTGACATTTGGAGGAAAGTTGGTGAATTACATGTAATGAATAACGACAACAATTAAGAGTTATAAACATCATTTACCTCAGACAATGTGTATGATTTCATATGCTCTGAGTCTGTCAATGTGTCAGGTTAATAGCACCAATAATTTAAATATGTCCCTGATGCTGTTATGCCATGTCCCTGATTCAGTTCGTATATTTCCCCAGTAGTATGGGAGGTCTGATAGGGACAAAAAGTACATATTCCACTGACAACCTTAGAAAGATGATAGAATATTAGGTATGCAGTAGCATGACTCGGCTGAAGGATGTGGGTTCCAAAACCCAATTACTTGTTTGTATTGAAGAGTGTCAGTTCCCATGTATTAGCCAAGGTGGGTGCAGATTGTAAGAGAAACACACCAATAACATGAATTAAACTCTGGACAGGCCATGGATTCCGTACAGTCGAACGGCATGCTGTTGCCTAATGGGCAGCTATTCCCAGTACTGTAGGCATGTAATCCAATGTAATATGCATCACAAGGTAATATCGTAGTCCTCACTCCCACGCAGGGGCGTGAGTGTCAGATGCAAACACCAAATGCAGTGCATTTGCAAGTGCGGGAGCAAGCGGGTGTAAGCCTGTTTGGCCACCAGTATGCGAGTATTACACTGGTAAAGCAATGTGGAGGCTAACTGAGTGAAAGAAACTGTAACCAGAGGTTAGCATTGCTTAGCACCACACAAACTCATGCACACCCGCTCACAACTGCTTTAATGTGCCTTAATCACACCGTATCCAATAGCCTTGTTCTGCCCAGCAACAAAATAAACGGCCTCTGCAAGGCTCAAAACCAGGACCCTGCTCACTTAGCTATTGTGATTTACTACTAAGCCATGGCAGATATACAGACATCAGTCCTTATCACAAACATATCATCCAGCGGAGTCATTCAACAGTATAGGAAATGTATTCCATCATGTAGATGTATGTGTGAATGTTTATGTCCAGCATATAGATACATACATATATATTGATATATCAGGAACATCCCATGTAACAACAAAGCATTACAAAGGAATGAAAAGGGAAACACCAGCAACGCCTGTATTATGTAGTGGTGTCATCCTATGTAATATCAAGACTCCCTCATACACGCAAACATTTGTACATTGGCCATATACATCACTCTGTGCATGTTATTTATATTAACACAACAGTTCCTGTCCAATCATTATGTGAGAACAGTACTCTTGCAAGGTGCTGTGTGCGACATCATCATCATGATAAAGGTAAATAGGGTAACCATAGAGGGACTGGTATTGTTGTGTGTACAGTGGGGTTGTCCGCATCATGTGTACCTGGAACATTTAGGAGTCATGTGCATACTAGGATTGTGCGCCTGAGAGACAGGGGTGAGGACAACTGGAGTATGTTGTGATGCATATTAAAAGGGTTACATGTGTCCAGTGGACACGTGTGAAATGGACAGCTATGTATGGGGCAAATGTTGTTTTAGGAACCGATTGGCCTTTTGTTTCCATAGGGTAAGAGTGGGATGTGGAGGAAGGAGAGTAGGTATGCTCATGGAGGCTAGGTAGGGTAGGATGATAGACAAGACAGCATACAGTGTTGATATATGACACATGAGGGGGGATACACCTCAGATGGGGAGGGGTGTTCGGCATTCACAAGCCCATGAGCCCCTAGCTGGAAACAGTGGGATGGAGGTCCCCAGCCATGGGCAGCTACCACTGCACCAAAATAGCTGCAAAGGTGGCAGTGCTGGGGGCTATCTAGGAGGGGCAGCCTCACCCTGTAAATGTGACACTATGCCCTTGATCTGGCGTATCTGACCTCGAAACCCCTTATTGAGCCCCCTAGTCACCACATCCGGGACTGTACGACAGCGGGCATGTCCCTGTCTGGACCTGCAACCAGGGGGGACAAGCCCCATCCTCAATGACGGTACTACCAGAAGGTGGTGCAGAGCCAACAGAGGTGGAGGTCCAAGGCTGGGCACCAGATGTGCTGGTGCCCGGTGCCATGGCCAGCTGAAGTGGGATAGGAGGTTCTGCCAGGACCTCCAAATCCATACAGCCTATGGTGTTGCAGTTTAAACATAGATATGGCTTAGTAATAGTCAACAGCATTCAGGATTACTTACAACAGCATGCATAGATATGACCATCAACCCAACACAACAGATGGTATATATTTGCAGAGGGAGCACAACACATGCATATATACTGCATGACAAATGTACAACATGTAGAAGACTTGTGACTGCAGCTATGAACAGTGGCCCATTATTGGCATGTCACTGAGAACCCCAGACAGTGTCTGTCATACCACTGTTTCATGTGACATATGTCCAGTTAGGGATGCAATGGCAGTAACAAATCACTATCACCATGTACTGGCTGCAATCCTCACACTATGCTCCTGCTGTTCACAGATGTGTGTTCAGTGAGTAACACAGAAAACAAATGATTCCACACACTGACCAGTCCACAGATGGCCCTACAGATGGGGGTCCCTCACAAACAGAGCACTGTCTTGTCAGTTTTAAAACATGCAGAATAGCCATTACCACACACACCTTGTTAAACAGGCAGTTGTCTCAATGAAGCATAGCTACACTTACATGCTGTAGTCATGTCTGGCACATCACCCTCCTGTCTTTAGGCTATTTTCCACTGTGTATGTTGTTTGAGGAACATCCAGATATCATCTGTGATGCCGTTTACCAAACACCAGATCCAGGTACCACTCACAGCGACTGTCATGGGCAAACACCAACATGATGTTTCTAGATATTGTACTGTGTTTTTCATGCAAATGGCTATGGGAATATCATCACAGCTATTCCACATGAAATCAGCTAGAAGGGGATTGCAATAGGTGCAGAGGCCATCACCCGAACATGTCCATCACTTAGAATACACAAGCTGCTGCTGAGCAGGTGTACACTTCCACATCCACCAGAGTGTGTGTGGGAGGGACAGACAGAGGCAAAGTACATCAGAGAAGGGCTTGGAGACTAAACCTTAAGCATCATCTGTCACACACCTACCAGTACAGGGGTTCAAACCCCTGGCTGACTAGTCATTACTATTACAAGTGCATGCAGTTACTCCATGTGCCACAAAGCTGATATTTTGGTGTGCTGTAAGAATATATATATGTGTTAGTGTGTAACATCTGCAGCAGAGATATAATAGACATAAATTAGGTGTAGCACACATGGCTGTCCACATGAGAGGATGTCATTGTCAACACAACCACACTCTCTAATGGATTCATGTTGACACTCTTTGCCAGGCCCACAAATACACTCCCAAACCACTTAGTTTGCCACACTGCAGTAATACACAGCTACTACATACACCACAGGGGATATCCGGAGGTTCTATGGGCTAGGGCATGTGAACGTGTTTGACATCTGTCAGTATGTCAAGTGGGAGTTATACTGGGAGTGACTGTGGTTGGGAGCATCATACCCCACATGCAGATACAAGGTGCCAGTACTGACATGCATGTGTGCATGTCTTCATGGGTGTGTAGTGGTTGGCTGTGCAAGATGACTGTACTAGGTTGGGTGAGGGGTAATACTTGGCATAATGCCACCCAACAATGGTGTGCAGTATGGTACAGGGGTGTAGTGTCTGCAATGTCCCACACAGATGGGTATTGTATGAACTGTCAAGACATCCTGGTTACCATTGTGTATGGCCATGGCTTTTCAATAAATATCATGTCTGTCTTTGATAGTCCTTGACATGGACATTGCCTGGGATGTGCATGTCCCACAATAATGTACAGTGACATGTACAGGTGTACCTCGTTTGGCATGCACATGTTGTGTACACAGACTGTTATCCTCCGATATGCCAGTACTGGCCTGGTGTGGCAGAACCTGCTTATAGTCAGCAGGTTGACCCTGCACCTGCATTGATAGCATGATACAGGTATTCCCTGATGTCAGTGGCATCGGTCTATACAGGGCACATGTGTAAGGCATTGTATGGTCTCTTTGGATCACATTTGATGGCACCACATATGTTGCAGGCATCCAGTGGGGAACATAGTGAAGGCACATTCTCTGCAATTATGTGCCTATTGTACTGCTGTACAGGGTGCCATGCCCTCTGCAGCCCACTGCAATCACACCATGTTTACTATCTGTCATCAATGTGCAGGGTACTAGCAACATAGCGGGATATTCTAGGCAAGCGTGTTTGTGTATGACACATGGGTTCAGGATGTGTTCCAGGTAATAGTAGAGTTGCATACTTTGTTCACCAGGCCTTTTGCCAGATGTAGGAGTATGGCTTGCCAACGCAGTCCCTTGGCTGACTGACATCTGTACTCCTCGTAAGGACATTGTGACATATAAGACGGACACCATATAGGAAAACTACAAAATCTGCTCCCCAACATGTCCAGTGGTTAGACACTCACAGCCACCTACACACAGGCTCTGACAGTCAAGCATACACACACACACACACACACACACACACACACACACACACACACACACACACACACACAAACACACACACCTGCCATGTCCTGGAATAGAACCGCTACCTAACTACTGTATCACACTACAGCATTATGCAGTTTCAGCATGCGCTACAGAGATTACTGGGTTACAGCAGTCCCAGAGGTGTATGTCTAGGTGGGTGACATCAGCAGGATTGCCAAAGGTGGTCATGTGAATTGTAAAGAGTGTGCATACTCTAAAAAGCATAGTTCCTGCCTCAGGTAGACAGACACAAACACACACACACACACACACACACACACACACACACACACACACACACACACACACACACACACACACAGACACACACACTTTGTCTTTCTTGGAATGGAACCCCTACCTAACTAGTTTATCTCACTATAGCAATACGCAGTTACAGCACATGCTACAGAGAATACTGGATTACAGCAGCCCTAGAGGTGTATGTCTAGGTGGGTGACATCAGCAGGATTGTCAAAGGTAGTCATGTGAATCATAAAGAGTGTGCATACTCTAAAAAGTATTGTCCCTGTCTCAGGCAGACCAGAGACACACAAACAGTCAGTATCTCTTGGAACAGAACCCCTACCTAATTAGGTTATCACACTACAGCAATACGCAGTTACAACATGCGCTACAGAGAATACTGGGTTACAGCTGTCCCAGAGGTGTATTTGTAGGTGGGTGACATCAGCAGGATTGCCAAAAAGGGGCATTCCAAGTGTACCGTGGGTTGTACATGTCTGTTACCTGCGTGTACCCGCTGATTACTGTCACGAAACACAATTACACCTGCTTAAAAGTGTCTTATGCAGTCCTAATTGACAGTATCAACAAGGCTTACAGGTCTCAAACCCTGGACCATTCACACTGAGGTCACTGGATGTACCACTAAGCCATCTGGGTTGTACACATGCTGCATGGAGTCTTTAATACACATCCTACTACAAGTATTCCACAGTACTGAAAACAAATGGGACAGTCCCATTGTGTACATATGTACAGTACTCTTGAAGGTACTGCACTCTGTGAAACAACAAAGACAAGTCTAAATCTGTACAACTGTCATAACTACATATATATATATTTACCTACGGGATGTGTATACACACACACACATATATATATATATATATGCATATACACAGACACCACCATAGCTATATATATACATATATATATATATATATATATATATATATATATATATATATATATATATATATATACATATACATATACACACATCTGAACGCCCTTTGTGACACATAAGGGTTCCAAAGGAAATTAAGTGTGCACAAAACAGAGGCATCTCTTGTGTTATAACATTTAAATCATAAGCAGTTCACCAGAGAAGGGATGGTTGTTGTGTATGTGGAGTTTGGGGTGGGGAATGATGGCTAATGTAATCTACTCCAGGGATTGTGGAGTTAGGGTGGGGGAATGATGGGTATGGACCTACACCCCATTGACCACTTCTGTGTCACTGCTCGACAGTGGCACAGGAAAATAACATACCCAACTGTAGTCGTGCTTGACTGTGTATTCTTTACCATTCCTAACTATGTAATACTTTGTAGACACTGGTCACCACAGATGTCTACCATGGTGTGCTAAAAGACATTACACATGTGTATGCCTGGCTACAGGGTAGTCACACACACAAACACGTGCACACTTGCCAGTATTATGCATACACGTCTTGCCTATGTAAAGATAACAAGTACAGTTGTATGCAGTATGGTTATGTAACACAGAACACATACAATTACACTTACTGATTCCATGTCTGAGCTTGGTGACATCAAAGGACTGATTACTTGCAGTGGGGTATGGGGAAGAGAGAGGTATAGTGGTTGACAAGGATAAAGGCCAGTGCAAAAGGAGGTATCTCTTTGGAATGCAGCAAAACCCGCTGCCATGACAGGATGCAGACACAAATACACACACACAACCTATACTGAGACACACACACACAAACACACTCAGCCATTTGCTGACACACACACTCAGGCATTTGCTGTCAGACACACAAACACACGCACACAGTTGCCAGTGGTGGGATCAGAACTCCTGCCTATCTAAGGATCACTATTACAGTACTACGCAGTTACGAGACACGCCACAGAGATTACACATCCCAAGGCAGTCAGACTGCCCCTCTACAATTGAGGACAATAACAGGGAGACTGACAATCATGAAGTACATAGCTATAGACCTGTGTTTAAAGTAGGTGTCCATTACAACCTTTATGCACAAACAAGACACACCATCCGCAGGTAGGCCTGAAAGGTATAGTTGTACCACAACAGGAACCTGAACTGGAGTATGGCCATCTGTGGAATGGACAACTACTATCACTATACAGGGTTACACTGGGCATGCTCATACACTTAGTAGCACAGGGCCGTTTGGGATGCACTATGACTACAACTACACAAGATTATACTGGGCATGCTCATACACTTAGTAACAAAGGGCTTGTTGGTTGCATTGACTCAAATTACACAATGTGGCAGTGGGTGCACTCATACAATTAATAGCACAGGGCTGTTTGGGATGCACTCCGATTCTAACCACTGAAGGCCACAGTGTGCATGCTCAAACACTTACATGTACAGAACATGTTGTAATGGACTCCTATTGTAAACACACAGGTTTACAGTTAGGTACATCTTACCTGTCAGTATATATGCACATCATACTGGTTTACTACCTGATACCTGTATGTGGCCAGTAAATGATATATATGTGTCTGTGCTGTGTGATACACATGCATACATGTACATGAAGTACTGACATATATATGTTACGTATACACATTCATCCATGTGTGGACATGACAGACAATAGGTTACCTGGGTCACACAGGTGGATGCTACCTACAGCATGTGTCACACACCTTGCTGCCCTGAAAAGCATACGCTGATAGCAGGTTGCGGAACAAGT